>NC_046972.1:847112-938486 GCF_009769545.1 Cyclopterus lumpus
TCACAGATCCTGTACCTGGTCTGGATCTGTCTGTCCTATAGCCAGGTGGTCACTGATCCTGTACCTGGTCTGGGTCTGTCTGTCTGTCCTATAGCCAGGTGGTCACAGATCCTGTACCTGGTCTGGATCTGTCTGTCTGTCCTATAGCAAGGTGGTCACAGATCCTGTACCTGGTCTGGATCTGTCTGTCCTATAGCCAGTTGGTCACAGATCCTGTACCTGGTCTGGATCTGTCTGTCCTATCGCCAGGTGGTCACAGATCCTGTACCTGGTCTGGATCTGTCTGTCCTATAGCCAGTTGGTCACAGATCCTGTACCTGGTTCTGGAGTCTGTCTGTCCTATAGCCAGGTGGTCACAGATCCTGTACCTGGTCTGGATCTGTCTGTCCTATAGCCAGGGTGGTCACAGATCCTGTACCTGGTCTGGATCTGTCTGTCCTATAGCCAGGTGGTCACATGATCCTGTACCTGGTCTGGATCTGTCTGTCTGTCCTATAGCCAGGTGGTCACAGATCCTGTACCTGGTCTGGATCTGTCTGCTGTCCTATAGCCAGGTGGTCACATGATCCTGTACACTGGTCATGGGTCTGTCTGTCTGTCCTATAGCCAGGTGGTCACAGATCCTGTACCTGGTCTGGATCTGTCTGTCCTATAGCCAGTTGGTCACATGATCCTGTACCTGGTCTGGATCTGTCTGTCCTATAGCCAGGTGGTCACAGATCCTGTACCTGGTCTAGGATCTGTCTGTCTGTCCTATAGCCAGGTGGTCACAGATCCTGTACCTGGTCTGGATCTGTCTGTCTCCTATAGCCAGGTGGTCACAGATCCTGTACCTGGTCTGGATCTGTCTGTCCTATAGCCAGGTGGTCACTGATCCTGTACCTGGTCTGGGTCTGTCTGTCTGTCCTATAGCCAGGTGGTCACAGATCCTGTACCTGGTCTGGATCTGTCTGTCCTATAGCCAGGTGGTCACTGATCCTGTACCTGGTCTGGGTCTGTCTGTCTGTCCTATAGCCAGGTGGTCACAGATCCTGTACCTGGTCTGGATCTGTCTGTCCTATAGCCAGTTGGTCACAGATCCTGTACCTGGTCTGGATCTGTCTGTCCTATAGCCAGGTGGTCACAGATCCTGTACCTGGTCTAGATCTGTCTGTCTGTCCTATAGCCAGGTGGTCACAGATCCTGTACCTGGTCTGGATCTGTCTGTCCTATAGCCAGGTGGTCACAGATCCTGTACCTGGTCTGGATCTGTCTGTCCTATAGCCAGGTGGTCACTGATCCTGTACCTGGTCTGGGTCTGTCTGTCTGTCCTATAGCCAGGTGGTCACAGATCCTGTACCTGGTCTGGATCTGTCTGTCCTATAGCCAGGTGGTCACTGATCCTGTACCTGGTCTGGGTCTGTCTGTCTGTCCTATAGCCAGGTGGTCACAGATCCTGTACCTGGTCTGGATCTGTCTGTCTGTCCTATAGCCAGGTGGTCACAGATCCTGTACCTGGTCTGGATCTGTCTGTCCTATAGCCAGTTGGTCACAGATCCTGTACCTGGTCTGGATCTGTCTGTCCTATAGCCAGGTGGTCACAGATCCTGTACCTGGTCTAGATCTGTCTGTCTGTCCTATAGCCAGGTGGTCACAGATCCTGTACCTGGTCTGGATCTGTCTGTCCTATAGCCAGGTGGTCACAGATCCTGTACCTGGTCTGGATCTGTCTGTCCTATAGCCAGGTGGTCACTGATCCTGTACCTGGTCTGGGTCTGTCTGTCTGTCCTATAGCCAGGTGGTCACAGATCCTGTACCTGGTCTGGATCTGTCTGTCCTATAGCCAGGTGGTCACTGATCCTGTACCTGGTCTGGGTCTGTCTGTCTGTCCTATAGCCAGGTGGTCACAGATCCTGTACCTGGTCTGGATCTGTCTGTCTGTCCTATAGCCAGGTGGTCACAGATCCTGTACCTGGTCTGGATCTGTCTGTCTGTCCTATAGCCAGGTGGTCACAGATCCTGTACCTGGTCTGGATCTGTCTGTCCTATAGCCAGTTGGTCACAGATCCTGTACCTGGTCTGGATCTGTCTGTCTGTCCTATAGCCAGGTGGTCACAGATCCTGTACCTGGTCTGGATCTGTCTGTCCTATAGCCAGTTGGTCACAGATCCTGTACCTGGTCTGGATCTGTCTGTCCTATAGCCAGGTGGTCACAGATCCTGTACCTGGTCTGGATCTGTCTGTCCTATAGCCAGTTGGTCACAGATCCTGTACCTGGTCTGGATCTGTCTGTCCTATAGCCAGTTGGTCACAGATCCATGTACCTGGTCTGGATCTGTCTGTCTGTCCTATAGCCAGGTGGTCACTGATCCTGTACCTGGTCTGGGTCTGTCTGTCTGTCCTATAGCCAGGTGGTCACATATCCTGTACCTGGTCTGGATCTGTCTGTCTGTCCTATAGCCAGGTGGTCACAGATCCTGTACCTGGTCTGGATCTGTCTGTCCTATAGCCAGTTGGTCACATATCCTGTACCTGGTCTGGATCTGTCTGTCCTATAGCCAGGTGGTCACAGATCCTGTACCTGGTCTAGATCTGTCTGTCTGTCCTATAGCCAGGTGGTCACAGATCCTGTACCTGGTCTGGATCTGTCTGTCCTATAGCCAGGTGGTCACAGATCCTGTACCTGGTCTGGATCTGTCTGTCCTATAGCCAGGTGGTCACTGATCCTGTACCTGGTCTGGGTCTGTCTGTCTGTCCTATAGCCAGGTGGTCACAGATCCTGTACCTGGTCTGGATCTGTCTGTCCTATAGCCAGGTGGTCACTGATCCTGTACCTGGTCTGGGTCTGTCTGTCTGTCCTATAGCCAGGTGGTCACAGATCCTGTACCTGGTCTGGATCTGTCTGTCCTATAGCCAGTTGGTCACAGATCCTGTACCTGGTCTGGATCTGTCTGTCCTATAGCCAGGTGGTCACAGATCCTGTACCTGGTCTAGATCTGTCTGTCTGTCCTATAGCCAGGTGGTCACAGATCCTGTACCTGGTCTGGATCTGTCTGTCCTATAGCCAGGTGGTCACAGATCCTGTACCTGGTCTGGATCTGTCTGTCCTATAGCCAGGTGGTCACTGATCCTGTACCTGGTCTGGGTCTGTCTGTCTGTCCTATAGCCAGGTGGTCACAGATCCTGTACCTGGTCTGGATCTGTCTGTCCTATAGCCAGGTGGTCACAGATCCTGTACCTGGTCTGGATCTGTCTGTCCTATAGCCAGTTGGTCACAGATCCTGTACCTGGTCTGGATCTGTCTGTCCTATAGCCAGTTGGTCACAGATCCAGTACCTGGTCTGGATCTGTCTGTCTGTCCTATAGCCAGGTGGTCACTGATCCTGTACCTGGTCTGGGTCTGTCTGTCTGTCCTATAGCCAGGTGGTCACATATCCTGTACCTGGTCTGGATCTGTCTGTCTGTCCTATAGCCAGGTGGTCACAGATCCTGTACCTGGTCTGGATCTGTCTGTCCTATAGCCAGTTGGTCACATATCCTGTACCTGGTCTGGATCTGTCTGTCCTATAGCCAGGTGGTCACAGATCCTGTACCTGGTCTAGATCTGTCTGTCTGTCCTATAGCCAGGTGGTCACAGATCCTGTACCTGGTCTGGATCTGTCTGTCCTATAGCCAGGTGGTCACAGATCCTGTACCTGGTCTGGATCTGTCTGTCCTATAGCCAGGTGGTCACTGATCCTGTACCTGGTCTGGGTCTGTCTGTCTGTCCTATAGCCAGGTGGTCACAGATCCTGTACCTGGTCTGGATCTGTCTGTCCTATAGCCAGGTGGTCACTGATCCTGTACCTGGTCTGGGTCTGTCTGTCTGTCCTATAGCCAGGTGGTCACAGATCCTGTACCTGGTCTGGATCTGTCTGTCCTATAGCCAGTTGGTCACAGATCCTGTACCTGGTCTGGATCTGTCTGTCCTATAGCCAGGTGGTCACAGATCCTGTACCTGGTCTAGATCTGTCTGTCTGTCCTATAGCCAGGTGGTCACAGATCCTGTACCTGGTCTGGATCTGTCTGTCCTATAGCCAGGTGGTCACAGATCCTGTACCTGGTCTGGATCTGTCTGTCCTATAGCCAGGTGGTCACTGATCCTGTACCTGGTCTGGGTCTGTCTGTCTGTCCTATAGCCAGGTGGTCACAGATCCTGTACCTGGTCTGGATCTGTCTGTCCTATAGCCAGGTGGTCACTGATCCTGTACCTGGTCTGGGTCTGTCTGTCTGTCCTATAGCCAGGTGGTCACAGATCCTGTACCTGGTCTGGATCTGTCTGTCTGTCCTATAGCCAGGTGGTCACAGATCCTGTACCTGGTCTGGATCTGTCTGTCCTATAGCCAGTTGGTCACAGATCCTGTACCTGGTCTGGATCTGTCTGTCCTATAGCCAGGTGGTCACAGATCCTGTACCTGGTCTAGATCTGTCTGTCTGTCCTATAGCCAGGTGGTCACAGATCCTGTACCTGGTCTGGATCTGTCTGTCCTATAGCCAGGTGGTCACAGATCCTGTACCTGGTCTGGATCTGTCTGTCCTATAGCCAGGTGGTCACTGATCCTGTACCTGGTCTGGGTCTGTCTGTCTGTCCTATAGCCAGGTGGTCACAGATCCTGTACCTGGTCTGGATCTGTCTGTCCTATAGCCAGGTGGTCACAGATCCTGTACCTGGTCTGGATCTGTCTGTCTGTCCTATAGCCAGGTGGTCACAGATCCTGTACCTGGTCTGGATCTGTCTGTCTGTCCTATAGCCAGGTGGTCACAGATCCTGTACCTGGTCTGGATCTGTCTGTCCTATAGCCAGGTGGTCACAGATCCTGTACCTGGTCTGGATCTGTCTGTCCTATAGCCAGGTGGTCACAGATCCTGTACCTGGTCTAGATCTGTCTGTCTGTCCTATAGCCAGGTGGTCACAGATCCTGTACCTGGTCTGGATCTGTCTGTCCTATAGCCAGGTGGTCACAGATCCTGTACCTGGTCTGGATCTGTCTGTCCTATAGCCAGGTGGTCACAGATCCTGTACCTGGTCTGGATCTGTCTGTCCTATAGCCAGGTGGTCACTGATCCTGTACCTGGTCTGGGTCTGTCTGTCTGTCCTATAGCCAGGTGGTCACAGATCCTGTACCTGGTCTGGATCTGTCTGTCCTATAGCCAGGTGGTCACTGATCCTGTACCTGGTCTGGGTCTGTCTGTCTGTCCTATAGCCAGGTGGTCACAGATCCTGTACCTGGTCTAGATCTGTCTGTCTGTCCTATAGCCAGGTGGTCACAGATCCTGTACCTGGTCTGGATCTGTCTGTCCTATAGCCAGGTGGTCACTGATCCTGTACCTGGTCTGGGTCTGTCTGTCTGTCCTATAGCCAGGTGGTCACAGATCCTGTACCTGGTCTGGATCTGTCTGTCTGTCCTATAGCCAGGTGGTCACAGATCCTGTACCTGGTCTGGATCTGTCTGTCCTATAGCCAGGTGGTCACTGATCCTGTACCTGGTCTGGGTCTGTCTGTCTGTCCTATAGCCAGGTGGTCACATATCCTGTACCTGGTCTGGATCTGTCTGTCCTATAGCCAGTTGGTCACAGATCCTGTACCTGGTCTGGATCTGTCTGTCCTATAGCCAGTTGGTCACAGATCCAGTACCTGGTCTGGATCTGTCTGTCTGTCCTATAGCCAGGTGGTCACTGATCCTGTACCTGGTCTGGATCTGTCTGTCCTATAGCCAGGTGGTCACAGATCCTGTACCTGGTCTAGATCTGTCTGTCTGTCCTATAGCCAGGTGGTCACAGATCCTGTACCTGGTCTGGATCTGTCTGTCCTATAGCCAGGTGGTCACAGATCCTGTACCTGGTCTGGATCTGTCTGTCCTATAGCCAGGTGGTCACTGATCCTGTACCTGGTCTGGGTCTGTCTGTCTGTCCTATAGCCAGGTGGTCACAGATCCTGTACCTGGTCTGGATCTGTCTGTCCTATAGCCAGGTGGTCACTGATCCTGTACCTGGTCTGGGTCTGTCTGTCTGTCCTATAGCCAGGTGGTCACAGATCCTGTACCTGGTCTGGATCTGTCTGTCTGTCCTATAGCCAGGTGGTCACAGATCCTGTACCTGGTCTGGATCTGTCTGTCCTATAGCCAGTTGGTCACAGATCCTGTACCTGGTCTGGATCTGTCTGTCCTATAGCCAGGTGGTCACAGATCCTGTACCTGGTCTAGATCTGTCTGTCTGTCCTATAGCCAGGTGGTCACAGATCCTGTACCTGGTCTGGATCTGTCTGTCCTATAGCCAGGTGGTCACAGATCCTGTACCTGGTCTGGGTCTGTCTGTCTGTCCTATAGCCAGGTGGTCACAGATCCTGTACCTGGTCTGGATCTGTCTGTCCTATAGCCAGGTGGTCACTGATCCTGTACCTGGTCTGGGTCTGTCTGTCTGTCCTATAGCCAGGTGGTCACAGATCCTGTACCTGGTCTGGATCTGTCTGTCTGTCCTATAGCCAGGTGGTCACATATCCTGTACCTGGTCTGGATCTGTCTGTCCTATAGCCAGTTGGTCACAGATCCTGTACCTGGTCTGGATCTGTCTGTCCTATAGCCAGGTGGTCACAGATCCTGTACCTGGTCTAGATCTGTCTGTCTGTCCTATAGCCAGGTGGTCACAGATCCTGTACCTGGTCTGGATCTGTCTGTCCTATAGCCAGGTGGTCACAGATCCTGTACCTGGTCTGGATCTGTCTGTCCTATAGCCAGGTGGTCACAGATCCTGTACCTGGTCTGGATCTGTCTGTCCTATAGCCAGGTGGTCACTGATCCTGTACCTGGTCTGGGTCTGTCTGTCTGTCCTATAGCCAGGTGGCCACTGATCCTGTGGTGGTCCCTCATCCTGTACCTGTCTGTCTGTCTCTGCTTCTTACCTCTGATAGAAAAGAGATATTCTCCCAGTTCTTAATCTCTTTTTAGGTCCAGATAACATTCTGATCTACTTTGACTTTCAGTTTCTTTTTTCCAATGTTCCAAATATGTTTCTTTTCTTTTCTTTATAATGGTGTTTACTGGTATTTGTAAAGCAGTGTTGGTGTGAGACTGGTCCTGGTCCTGGTCCTGGTCCTGGTCCGGGTCCTGGTCCTGGTTCTGTTAGTCTCAGCACCAACTGACTCAGGAGACTCTTTTCTGGGTTCAGCTCTTGGCTCTGGAGGGCTTTAAAATGGAGGGTGTCTTGAGAACTTGTTTGAAGGGCATTCCAACAATGTAGTGCTCGTTTGTTAATGTTTATTATAATGTTTATTATAATGTTTATTATAAGGGGATATCTGCCTAATTCTGCCCTACATGCATTTGTTGGTGTTTTTCTTTGAACATTGAGGATCGTTCTGCAGAACTCTGCCTGTAGGGCTTCTGTGGGGTGTTTGTCCATCTAGTGTTGCTATGGTGACGGAGTGGACCCCAAACTTCACTACCATACAGCACAATGGGCTAGATCACATTATCAAAAATATTACATCAGATTTTGATTGGAATTTGGATATTATAACATTTTCTTTTAATTGCATAGAGGTTCTTCTGGTCTTTTCTTTTAATGCATTCACTGCCAGGCTGAAACTCCCTGAGGCTGTAATAGTCAGACCCAGATAGGTGTAACTCATGGTGTGTTCTATGGTGGTACATCCTGTAGTCAGACCCAGATAGGTGTAACTCATGGTGTGTTCTATGAGGTACTTCCTGTAGTCAGACCCAGATAGGTGTAACTCATGGTGTGTTCTATGGTGGTACTTCCTGTAGTCAGACCCAGATGTAACTCATGGTGTGTTCTATGAGGTACTTCCTGTAGTCAGACCCAGATAGGTGTAACTCATGGTGTGTTCTATGAGGTACTTCCTGTAGTCAGACCCAGATAGGTGTAACTCATGGTGTGTTCTATGAGGTACTTCCTGTAGTCAGACCCAGATAGGTGTAACTCATGGTGTGTTCTATGGTGGTACTTCCTGTAGTCAGACCCAGATGTAACTCATGGTGTGTTCTATGAGGTACTTCCTGTAGTCAGACCCAGATAGGTGTAACTCATGGTGTGTTCTATGAGGTACTTCCTGTAGTCAGACCCAGATAGGTGTAACTCATGGTGTGTTCTATGTGGTACTTCCTGTAGTCAGACCCAGATAGGTGTAACTCATGGTGTGTTCTATGGTGGTACTTCCTGTAGTCAGACCCAGATAGGTGTAACTCATGGTGTGTTACTTCCTGTAGTCAGACCCAGATAAGTGTAACTCATGGTGTGTTACTTCCTGTAGTCAGACCCAGATAAGTGTAACTCATGGTGTGTTCTATGAGGTACTTCCTGTAGTCAGACCCAGATAGGTGTAACTCATGGTGTGTTCTATGGTGGTACTTCCTGTAGTCAGACCCAGATAGGTGTAACTCATGGTGTGTTCTATGGTGGTACTTCCTGTAGTCAGACCCAGATAGGTGTAACTCATGGTGTGTTCTATGGTGGTACTTCCTGTAGTCAGACCCAGATAGGTGTAACTCATGGTGTGTTCTATGGTGGTACTTCCTGGAGTAAATTAGTGTTTGTTTTCCGGAAGAAGTCAGTGCGTCTTTCTCCTATTTTTACAGCACACTTATTGTTCAAATACATAGATTTTATAATGTCATAGACTTTTCCTCCAATGCCAGATTTCAGAAGTCTGTAACATAGTCCTTTATGCCAAATTGAATCAAATGCTTTCTTAAAATCAATAAAACAAGCAAATATCTTTCCATTTGTCTGGTGCACATGTTTCTGAATGAGCGTGTGAAGGGTGTAAACATGATCGGTGGTGCTGTGTTTTGGAAGAAAGCCAATTTGAGTTTTACTAAGAATGTTGTGTTGGTCCAGATAATCTAAGATTCTGTTATTTATAATGCTGCAAAATAACTTCCCCGGGCAACTGCTAATGCAGATGCCACAGTAGTTATTGCGGTCTAATTTATCTCCACATATATATCTGTCTCTCTGTCTGTCTGTCTGTCTGTCTGTATATCTGTCTCTCTGTATGTCTGTCTATCTGTCTGTCTGTATATCTGTCTCTCTGTCTGTCTGTCTATATGTCTGTCTGTCTGTATGTCTGTCTGTCTGTATGTCTGTCTGTCTGTATATCTGTCGCTCTGTATGTCTGTCTGTCTGTATATCTGTCTCTCTGTATGTCTGTCTGTCTGTCTGTCTGTATGTCTGTCTGTCTGTCTGTATATCTGTCTCTCTGTCTGTATGTCTATCTTTCTCTCTGTCTATCTGTCTGTCTGTATATCTGTCTCTCTGTATGTCTGTCTATCTGTCTGTCTGTATATCTGTCTCTCTAACTGTCTGTCGGTCTGTCTGTCTGTCTGTATATCTGTCTCTCTGAATGTCTGTCTGTCTGTCTGTCTCTCTGTCTGTCTATATGTCTGTCTGTCTGTATGTCTGTCTGTCTGTCTGTATGTCTGTCTGTCTGTATATCTGTCGCTCTGTATGTCTGTCTGTCTGTATATCTGTCTCTCTTTATGTCTGTATGTCTGTCTGTCTGTATGTCTGTATGTCTGTATGTCTGTCTCTGTATGTCTGTCTGTATATCTGTCTCTCTGTCTGTATGTCTATCTTTCTCTCTGTCTATCTGTCTGTCTCTATATCTGTCTCTCTGAATGTCTGTCTGTCTGTCTGTCTCTCTGTCTGTCTATCTATATGTCTGTATGTCTGTCTGTATGTCTGTCTGTCTGTATGTCTGTCTGTCTGTATATCTGTCGCTCTGTATGTCTGTCTGTCTGTATATCTGTCTCTCTGTATGTCTGTCTGTCTGTCTGTCTGTATGTCTGTCTGTCTGTCTGTATATCTGTCTCTCTGTCTGTATGTCTATCTTTCTCTCTGTCTATCTGTCTGTCTCTATATCTGTCTCTCTGTCTGTATATCTGTCTCTCTGTCTGTCTGTCTGTCGGTCTGTCTGTCTGTCTGTATATCTGTCTTTCTGAATGTCTGTCTGTCTGTATATCTGTCTCTCTTTATGTCTGTATGTCTGTCTGTCTGTCTGTATGTCTGTATGTCTGTATGTCTGTATGTCTGTCTCTCTGTATATCTGTCTCTGTCTCTCTGTCTGTATGTCTATCTTTCTCTCTGTCTATCTGTCTGTCTCTATATCTGTCTCTCTGAATGTCTGTCTGTCTGTCTCTCTGTCTGTCTGTCTATATGTCTGTATGTCTGTCTGTATGTCTGTCTGTCTGTCTGTATATCTGTCGCTCTGTATGTCTGTCTGTCTGTATATCTGTCTCTCTGTATGTCTGTCTGTCTGTCTGTATGTCTGTATGTCTGTCTCTCTGTCTATCTGTCTCTGTATGTCTGTCTGTATATCCGTCTCTATATGTCTGTCTGTATATCTGTCTCTGTATGTCTGTCTGTATATCTGTCTCTCTGTCTGTCTGTCGGTCTGTCTGTCTGTCTGTATATCTGTCTTTCTGAATCTCTGTCTGTCTGTATATCTGTCTCTCTGTCTGTCCGTCTATATGTCTGTCTGTCTGTATATCTGTCGCTCTGTATGTCTGTATATCTGTATGTCTGTATGTCTGTATGTCTGTATGTCTGTATGTCTGTCTGTCTATCTGTCGCTCTGTATGTCTGTATATCTGTATGTCTGTATGTCTGTATGTCTGTATGTCTGTCTGTCTATCTTTCTCTCTGTCTATCTGTCTGTCTCTATATCTGTCTCTCTGTATGTCTGTCTGTCTCTCTGTATGTCTGTCTGTCTGTCTGTATATCTGTCTCTCTGTCTGTATGTCTGTCTGTCTGTCTGTCTGTATATCTGTCTCTCTGTCTGTCTGTCTGTCTGTCTCTCTGTCTGTCTGTATATCTGTCTCTCTGTATGTCTGTCTGTCTGTCTGTATGTCTGTATGTCTGTATGTCTGTCTGTATGTCTGTATGTCTGTATGTCTGTCTGTCTGTCTGTATGTCTGTCTGTCTGTATGTCTGTATGTCTGTATGTCTGTCTGTCTGTATGTCTGTCTGTCTGTCTATCTGTCTCTCTATCTGTCTGTCTGTATATCTGTCTCTCTGTCTCTCTGTCTGTCTATATTTCTGTCTGTCTGTCTATCTGTCTCTCTGTATGTCTGTCTGTCTGTATATCTGTCTCTCTGTCTGTCTGTCTGTCTGTCTGTATATCTCTCTCTCTGTATGTCTATATTTCTGTCTGTCTGTCTGTATATCTGTCTCTCTGTCTGTCTATATTTCTGTCTGTCTGTCTATATTTCTGTCTGTCTGTCTGTCTGTATATCTGTCTCTCTGTATGTCTATATTTTCTGTCTGTCTGTCTGTCTCTCTGTATGTCTGTCTGTCTGTCTGTCTGTATATCTGTCTCTCTGTCTGTCTATATTTCTGTCTGTCTGTCTGTCTCTCTGTATGTCTGTCTGTATATCTGTCTCTCTGTATGTCTATATTTCTGTCTGTCTGTCTGTCTCTCTGTATGTCTCTCTGTCTGTCTATATTTCTGTCTGTCTGTCTGTCTCTCTGTATGTCTGTCTGTATATCTGTCTCTCTGTCTGTCTATATTTCTGTCTGTCTGTCTGTCTCTCTGTATGTCTGTCTGTATATCTGTCTCTCTGTATGTCTATATTTCTGTCTGTCTGTCTGTCTCTCTGTATGTCTGTCTGTATATCTGTCTCTCTGTCTGTCTGTCTGTCTGTCTCTCTGTCTGTCTGTATATCTGTCTCTCTGTATGTCTGTCTGTCTGTCTGTATGTCTGTATGTCTGTCTGTATGTCTGTATGTCTGTATGTCTGTCTGTCTGTCTGTATGTCTGTCTGTCTGTATGTCTGTATGTCTGTATGTCTGTCTGTCTGTATGTCTGTCTGTCTGTCTATCTGTCTCTCTATCTGTCTGTCTGTATATCTGTCTCTCTGTCTCTCTGTCTGTCTATATTTCTGTCGGTCTGTCTGTCTCTCTGTATGTCTGTCTGTCTGTCTGTATATCTGTCTCTCTGTCTGTCTATATTTCTGTCTGTCTGTCTATATTTCTGTCTGTCTGTCTGTCTGTATATCTGTCTCTCTGTATGTCTATATTTCTGTCTGTCTGTCTGTCTCTCTGTATGTCTGTCTGTCTGTCTGTATATCTGTCTCTCTGTCTGTCTATATTTCTGTCTGTCTGTCTGTCTCTCTGTATGTCTGTCTGTATATCTGTCTCTCTGTATGTCTATATTTCTGTCTGTCTGTCTGTCTCTCTGTATGTCTCTCTGTCTGTCTATATTTCTGTCTGTCTGTCTGTCTCTCTGTATGTCTGTCTGTATATCTGTCTCTCTGTCTGTCTATATTTCTGTCTGTCTGTCTGTCTCTCTGTATGTCTGTCTGTATATCTGTCTCTCTGTCTGTCTATATTTCTGTCTGTCTGTCTGTCTCTCTGTATGTCTGTCTGTATATCTGTCTCTCTGTATGTCTATATTTCTGTCTATCTGTCTGTCTATCTGTCTCTCTGTATGTCTGTCTGTCTATCTGTCTCTCTGTATGTCTGTCTGTCTATCTGTCTCTCTGTATGTCTGTCTGTATATCTGCCTCTCTGTATATCTGTCTCTCTGTATGTCTGTTTGTCAATATTTATAGTTCTTGCCCTTGTTATTCAGATGAGCCAAGACACTGCAGAGACACGAACACGAACCCGCTCCAAAGGAAGCCGGGGTCAGTATACACACACACACACACACACACACACACATACAAACACACACACACACACACACACACACTGATGAAGTGCATGTGTACATGTGGGCCCCCACGCGTACAAACATGGTATCTTGCTAAGATACTAGCTGCTCAACTGTAATTTTAGGTATAAAATGCACAACACATGTAATTCATGCTTCATAAGCTAGTTGCTGTGTTGACGTCAGTTCTGACAGATCTCTGTTTTGTTGACTTTGACAGACTTCTATTCTAGAATGTCAGGGTTGTCTAGCTGAATGATACTGTGTATCACACTGAGCTGAGACTCTGGTTTCAACATGTTTACTGTACAACACAGAAACATGTGTGTGCATACAGTACATGTTTCTGTGTTACACTTACTATTACAGTAGGATCACTTTCACCCTTGATCCTTCATGTCAAGATATAGACAATAAAATAAAGACCTTCGGTAGTTCAGTTGTACCTCTACAAAGAACATAACGTCATAGATATTCATGACATATACATGTATGTGTAGATTTTGATAATGATGGATCTTTCTTCATGTGTCGTCTCTAACGAACAAAGAAGTTATGATGAACATGACAATCAGTTTCAATCAGCAAGACATGGGCAAACGGTTATTATGCAAATTGTAAACAATTGTACTTACTCTTTTACACATGTGTGCCAAAACAAGTGCAATGGGCCTGAATAAAGGAGAAAGTATGATCTGTTGTGAACAACAAACACATTTAATCAGAGATATTACCTTATTGCTAATGAGAAAATGAACTATATTTTGAATCGGCGCCAAGCTAAAAGCCAATAGAGCCATCGTCCTCTTTGCTGGTTCATAATCCAGTTTGCAAGTGTTATACTCACCTCACGAAGAAGATTCATGACCTCTGTATGAACAAGGATGATTTTCCACGAGTAAAGCCTCCAGAAAATAAAAAGCTGCCTTTTTAAGCTGCAGGCTCTCGTTTGACTTTTATTTCTGCATTTCTTGATTCTCCTGTCACTTTTCTCTCAGTGTCGTCAGACCTCGTGGGACAAGAGATGAAGCAGGAGTTAAAGTGAGTGATTACATGCTTCACGTAACACGTCATGATGTATGAAGTGTGCCTCGTGTGTATGAAGTGTGTATTTGTCTTGCTGTGTGTAGCAGCTGTCCCACCCCTGGATGTGATGGTAAAGGCCACGTCAGTGGAAGATACTCTCGACATAGAAGGTAAGAACCTCACTGTATTGACCTAAACATCTGATCTGATCAGGGCAACTGCTGTATTGTCGACAACATATGTTATATGCTATATTTGATGTTATCATACAACAGAATTACATCTCACAATAACACTTTGGCCAGAATAACAACAAGAAGCCGGTGATTGTGCTGTTTTATATTAGCTTGTTAGCGGTTAGCATTCACGTATATACCCATCCTGCTCTCCTCAGCATCCTGGGATGCCCAATAGTGAAAAAAAGGAAGCTGGAGGAGGCTGAAGCTGAGGAGAACCAGTCTGCTCCCAAGAGGAGGAACCAGCCGGCCACAGAAGCAGGAGATGAAGGCTTCAATGCAGACAGTGATGCAGCAGAAGAGGAGGAAGTGCACAAAGAGGAGGAAGAGGAGGAAGATCTCAAAGAAAAGAAGAAAAACAAAACAAAATGCAGCCCAGAGTCAACAAAAAGTGAGTAAAATCCGACAAGAAAAGTTTCAGTGAAACATTGTGGAGGTCGGGCTGGAACAAGGGAAACGTGGGCCGGCTCTTTCCCTTTGTTTTATTCTAATCACTGTTAGATATCTTTGTGAATCTAAACCTAGACATATTTAATCAAAATCTATTAACTCACCTTAAAAATAGCAACGCTTATAGAAATGTTTAGCAGAACAATGTTGTTGTTGTTGTTGTTGTTCCTATGGTATCAACACCTCAGATAACTAAATTGTCCATAAGCGTGTTAACATGCTAACAATGACAATGTGTACATGCTGATGCAGTCCATGTTTAGCATGATAATAAAGGTTAGCTTGTTAGCATGCTAACAAGGCTACATGTTAATAAGCAGTAAATAGCACAGCTGGTCTGATGGGAATCCTCAAACTTAAGTATTGGACAAATACCAAGTCTGATGATGGTGCTAGATAGAAATGATCATCATTGGGTAACGCTGCCGTGGTAAACAAAAACATTGTACAAAAACTAGGTTAATGATAGGAAAGGGACTTATAGAAAGCTGAGATGCATCATCAGTCAGTTTACAGCACCCTGTTGGACTGTTAGAGGCACGAGTGCTTTTCATTGCAATAATAAAGTGCAGGGGAGAATAGACTCGTCTTTTCCAGTTCCTTGTTGATACGAGGACGTTTTAAGCTCACACTCAGGGAAAAGGATGGCTTGGACTGCATGTTACAGGGAGGAACTTATGGCATGTGAGAGTAGGAGCAGACTCACTGTCTTCACCTCATTAATGCTAAGTCAGATAAGGTCAACTACAAGGTCAGTCACAATGTGACCATATAAGGGTGACTAGGACAACACCAGGGTGACAATAACACATATCTATATTTGAATCCACAGCAGAATGCTCACTGGTGACAACAGAGGACACAGAAACAGCAGTCTGTCCTCCGGTGGAAGTCGGTGACAATGAAAGCTTCACTTCGGAGACTGAAAACGGCACGGAAACAGAGACAACTACAGAGGAAGTGAAGCCAGTAACAGACACTGATGAGCATCAGCAGGAGGAAACAGAGACCAAGGAGGAGGAGCAGCAGGAGGAAGGCCAGCTGGTGACAAAGGAGTCATCAGAGCAACCTGAAGAAGAAACAGGCGTCGCAGAGCTTAAAGAGACAAAAGAAGAGGAGGAAGAGGAAGGAGATGAAGAAAAGGAAGAGGAAGAGCAGCAGGAAAGGGAAGAGAATATTGTTGAAGAAAAGGTGACAGAAAGACATATGATAAGTCAGGAAAATTCTGATCACCAGTACTCCAGTGGAGATTACAACCATCAGGCCAAAGAATCAATAGAGGACAAGATTGAGAGGGAGGCACAGGAGGAGGAGGAAGAGGAGGAAGATGAGGGAGAGGAGAGGGAGATCCACCAAGAGATTGCCACTCCTTACACTTTGAGTCCACGCACTCAGGGGTCTGAGGCTGAGATGTCACTCAGGGAAGAAAAGTTTGAGGAAGAAGAGGAAGACGAAAGGGAGGAAGAGGAGGATGAGAGGCAGGGGAAGGAAGTAGGCAAGGTGGTGGAGGAGGAAGAGGAAGACCCAGACTCCAGCAAAGCCTCTCCGACGACAGTGGTTATAGAAGTCCGCTCAGAGGAGGATGATGACGAGGATGAGGAGGAGGAGGAGGAGGAGGAGGAAGAGGAAGAGGAAGAGGAAGAGGAGTATGAAGGAGATGAGCAGGATCGTGTCTCAGAGGGCTCAGGAATCACGGATGACTCCGAGAACTGGGATATGACCCGGGGGAACCTGGGGCTGCTAGAGCAGGCCATCGCCCTGAAGGCGGAGGAGGTGAAAGGGGGGCAGGAGGCCCGGAGCTCCCCGGACTACCAACCATACAGCACCTCCAGCAAGAGCTCCGAGCCGGCTGCTGTCGCCCGCCGCACCGCTCACTACAGCAAAGGTACTTCCTCTTCCTACTGACAACAGTTCAAATGGTCCTGTTTATTATATGGAATATAATGATTGGTAAATAAAATTCATTAGGTCTAAAAATTATATTCATCAACCAAATCCATTTATTTTGCGTAGAATTGTTCTTCTTTTGTTCTTCTAACTGAAATATAAATACTATAAAGGCTTTTGTGAAGCGGGCTCTTGACCTCTGACCTCACGATATGTGAATGAAAATGGGTTCTACGGGTACCCACGAGTCTCCCCTTTACAGACATCCCCTGAGGAAATACTTGTATATATGTGTTATTTTCAACCTGTACTAAAAGGGGTATTTTAATAATGACAGACATGGAATTACCTAAATTGTGTATGACTGGAGAGCTGAGCCTCTGATGATGTTCTCTGAGCAGTTTACACAATAAATGCTCGACAATTGCTGAAAAATGGAAATATTTGCAGAAACAAGGATTTTGTTTGGTCTTCCTCAAGTCCACATATGATATCTTTGGAGGCATTTAAAAATGGTTACAAATTATGTCAACCCAAAAAGTGCTGCAACAACTTAAGAGGTAATTTTCATCATACTATACTTTCATTATAATGTCCTAAGCCCTTATACACTTTACAATTTTCACAGTTTATTTAAATTAATTAATGAATTTCTATTTATGATTTATGTCCTAGAAGAACTTGACACACAGTGCTGAGCTTCATGTCAAATTCATCTTCCCAGATTTCCGATGATGCATATGTGTCATAATAAGTTGACCTTTTACTTTCCCATGAACACTCCCTTTCACCCATCCTAAAATGGGCAGAATGGTAATAGTGTTGACAGGATCAATGACATTAAAATGGCCCTTACATTAGATCATATGGGCCCCTGAACACCGCTCTTGTGGACAGTGATCTAAAAAATATTGTTCTTATTTCTACGTTATTTACCATGTGTGTGTTTTCACCTTCATGGGATGAAGTCATTAACAGAAAATACTACAAATAAATGCCTCGTGTTTGGTAAATGGTGGCAATGAAAATGCATTCAGAAGCCTATTAATGATGCATAAAAGGTATCGTTATTGATCGCATGTGTGACTCTGAGCCTGGTAGTACTCGGTCAGAACCAAATATTGAGGTACCTCCAACCCTGTTACTGCTTACTGGTGTGCTCCATCTAAATCACACCATCCTCTATTCAGAGAAAAAGGAGGTGAAGTGTCCGACCCCGGGGTGTGACGGGACCGGTCATGTGACCGGGCTGTACCCTCACCACCGCAGTCTCTCTGGATGTCCTCACAAAGACCGAATCCCTCCGGAGAGTGAGTACACGTTCCCTCTCGTGACACTGGAGACCACCAATGTCCACAGTCCCTAGATCTCTATTTGATGTGACAAACAGACCATTGTTTTATACATATTGTTGTGATATTTAACAGCTAGCTTGTTCTTACTATTACTACCAACATTAGTATTACTACCACTACTACTTCATTCTTTTTTCTGAGAAAACACTACACTAATACCTTTATTACCACTGCTTTATTGTAATGTTCTTCTTTGTACTGCTGGTGTGTGAAAGCTTATGCACACTGACCTGAG
Source organism: Cyclopterus lumpus (assembly GCF_009769545.1). Lineage (NCBI taxonomy): Eukaryota > Metazoa > Chordata > Actinopteri > Perciformes > Cyclopteridae > Cyclopterus > Cyclopterus lumpus. Next base: position 864,992 of record NC_046972.1, read on the forward strand.
TATGTGTCTGCTGTGTGTCTGTAGTCCTGGCCATGCATGAGAACGTCTTGAAGTGTCCGACTCCTGGCTGCACGGGCCAAGGCCATGTCAACAGTAACCGCAACACACACCGCAGGTTAATGAAACACACAAGGACACACACACACACACACACACACACACACACACACACACACACACAGTAGAACACATGCACGTATGCTCGACAAGCACAACAAGTGTGGCAGATGTTTCTGTGTCTTCCAAAAGGCAAACATTTGGGACTTGAGAACATTTTGACATTTGTTTGTGATTATTATGAAGATTTTTCTCATAGTTTTGGATTTAGAAATCTTTGCATAATGTCACAGATTTCCATGTTACTACACAGTGTACAGAGGTTCTGTTTTTAATCGTGGTCTAACTGTAGTTGTTGAGGCCTTTGGAGTCAAATTCTGGACTAGGTAGAAAATGAACAGAATATTGAGTGAATCCCAAAAGAGACCCAATCTCACCTAATACTACTAATACATACTTACACGGCCTTTAGAAGGCTTATTAATAATTCAAACACCTGTCTGCATCTGAAATGTCTCCCTATTTCTGAGCGTTTTGTCCCATTAAATGCATTTGGATGTGTCCCGTGTCAGTCTGTCCGGCTGTCCCATCGCAGCAGCGACGAAGCTGAACAAGAGCCAGGACAAGCAGGTCCTTTTACAGGCTGCACCCAGCGAACCCTCCTCCAACTCGGACAGAGTGCTCAGGTGATTCATTGTTTTTCAATCCAGTGTTTTGAAGCATAGACGCACACAAGGTGACATCAACGAAATGCAGTTTGACGTTTTAGCTACGTCCGAGTCACCGTAGCGACGATGCATAACTTTAAGTGTCTCCTCCTCCAGGCCCATGTGCTTCGTGAAGCAGCTGGAGATCCCTCAGTACGGCAGCTACCGGCCCAACACGGTGACCACCACGCCTCGGGCTAACCTCGCCAAGGAGCTGGAGAAGTACTCCAAGGTGTCCTTTGACTATGCAAGCTTTGATGTCCAGGTGTTTGGAAAGCGTATGCTCATCCCAAAGACACCCAGCAGCACTGAAACATCACCCAAAGCCTTCAAATGTAAGATCCACTTCTATTAAATCTAATGTAGTTTTGTTCATGTGGGAACAGAAATGCTTGCTTCTGTCTGTGGATTACATTCTTTCATTAGTATCTTTCACACATGGCTGAATACAGATGTTACATTACAGGACTGGATGTTTTTTAGACAAGGATGTATCCATAAAAAAATATTTTTTCATTGAATTAAATAATCATGATGCCGAACTGCTTAATTCAAGCTCTCAAATCGAAAGGTTGTATCTCTCATTTGGATAACACAACGTCGTACCTGAGTCTCTCTGTTGTCCTCTTCTTCCTAATAATTTAAATAGATTGATCAATTCCTGGACAGTTTTTTATCAAGATTAAAAACCAACTAAAAAACTAGAAAACTGAATGATAACAAATAGACAATAAAGAAGCAGAAAGGGGAGAGGGTATCCTCGACACAGTAAAGAAATGACATCTTAAAAGACAACAGTGAGAAGATGAAGATGGTTGATTGGATGTCAAAATGATCCCATTGGATCTCATGCAGGTGTGTTTGGATTTTCTAAAGAAAGAAATGGATACTCCTTAGATTCTGCCCACTAATCACCACTGTACCTTAAATGTGTTTTAAATTACATTTACAGTTACACATTGTTGTCATTTCAGAGCATGAATTAGTTATTATTGTACTTAGAAATTAGTTTTTAGTTTTCTTCTGCTAGGCTCCGTACGTTACTGTTTGTTTATGACTCCTTTGCTGCCATAGGAGCAGATTCACTGTCTTCACCTCATTAATGCTAAGTCAGATAAGGTCAACTACAAGGTCAGTCACAATGTGACCATATAAGGGTGACTAGGACAACACCAGGGTGACAATAACACATATCTATATTTGAATCCACAGCAGAACATGCACAACATCCCGTCACTGGATGAAAACACATCTGATATTACTGTAACTACTAGAAGCCATATTTACCTATAACTTTATATATATATATATATATATATATATATATATATATATATATATATATATATATATATATTCATTCTGCTCCATTCCTCCACAGCTAAATCATTCCCTAAGGCCTCCTCTCCCAGTCACAGTGTGTCAGGAGGCTTTTCGATGAGCGCCTCGTCCTCCAGCAGTTATGACTATAGCCAAGATGCAGAGGCAGCCCACATGGCAGCGACAGCCATCCTCAACCTGTCCACCCGCTGCTGGGAGAGACCAGAGACCATCAGCACCAAGCCCAGAGAACCCAGCTCCAAGGTGCACCATGTAGACCAGCTGCACAGTGCAAGGCACCCCCATGCTCGTGGATATGTTGCTCACTTTATTTGAATCTGAACCCTGTAGGAGTCTGACATTGAAGTGGATGAGAATGGCACCTTGGACCTCAGCATGAAGAAGACCAAGAAGGAGGGCGTGCAGCCTCCAGAGCCTTCGTCGTCGTCCTCGTCATCCTCTCTACACGTCGGAGCCACACTGTCTCAGAGCCACACTCAGCCGGAGTGGGAGGAGCCGCTGGACTTCACCAAGTCAGGTGGAGTGAAAGAGGAAGACCATGAAGAGGTACACACTTGCAGAAATCACACCACTGAGAGAAGAAACAGGCACATATAAGTGGAGCCATGTTACCGGTGGGTTATCTTTCTCCAGGTGGAATTTACAGCTCCTTCATACACCTCTTCTGATGGTGAGGAAGAGGACCAGGAAAACCTGGAGGACAGGAAGTACCCCGGTGAGGTCACCACCGGCAGCTTCAAGGTCAAGTTTCCACCCAAAGACAGCAAAAAGGAGATTCTTATGTAAGTCACAACTCTTACGACACGTCCAATCAGCACATTGCACTAAGTGTGCATCATATCATGTCTGCCAGATGAACAGCCTTTGGCAGTTGCACAGCCTATTTACAGTCCTTTGATAGGTTCTTTCTATCCCACACACATTCCTCTGATAGGCTGCAGAATGTGTTAAGCTTAAAGCTGATTGGTGGAAGGTTGGTAGGTGAATGATCTGAACTCAGATGAGGATGGCAGCTTTCTTCTACAGTTTAGTGCTCTCATGTATGATTACAACATCTTGATTATGGAAGGGAAATGTTGCTATGCATTGCATTCAGTTGGAGAGTTTTATTTTAATGTGATGCCATCATTAAATGTAATGTTAAACATAATGTTGACATTGCACATTAATTAACAAGATCAAAACAAAAATGAGCATTTCATATCAAAAATGGTTGCTGGCCCCTGTATCCCTATAGAATAATACTATACATACAATATAAATGAATATAGAAACTTTAATGCCGCTTAAAATAACCTCCAGACCTTGAGATGTGGTCCAAGGATCTGAAGCCTGGTGACAGTCAACCACCACCACCTGTTCATCAGTCCAATAAACAATGAAGCAAACTTATGCCTCAATTGTATTTCTCTTAAACCTAATGCTATGTTCATGTCACTTGAGAGTTACTGTAAATGTCAGTTTCCAACTGGTAGACATCTGTGTGTCCTGGAGGCCTCAGCAGGGCGAGTGTTGCCCCAAGGGGATCCTCCCACACCAAGCGGCTGTCCCCAGACGACACAGACTAACAATTTGTGATTTATTGTAAAACTTTGCATAGGGGCCTCCACCGTCTAGGTAATAATTAACACTCTGTCACATTCCATGAGCCACGTTATGATATATTCATGTCAACATGAAACTAAATACAGGAGTCCAAATATCGACGAATAACAAAGTCCATTATTCTATAATGAAACCCAAATGTAATGAACATAAAGCACCGTATTTTTGACAGTATATGTTGAATCCTGATGTAAACTCTCAAATCTTTCCCACCTCTACCATCCAACCCATATGACATAAACACAGCATCTGGTTCAGAGTTGCCGTATTGGAGACAATGATGTTCAATATTGACTAGTTATATTCTTGTGGAATAAGTCAAAAAGTATAGTATAAGTAGAGTGTTTTTTCAGTATAAGCATCCTCTTCCAAGCCAATGGACTGATGTGTGAGTGTGTGTCTTGGCCGTAGATGTCCCACCCCAGGCTGCGATGGCAGTGGACACATCACTGGCAACTACGCCTCCCACCGAAGGTAAGACCTGCACTCTGACTCGGAGACAATAAGCGAAGTATGGTTGCTTTACAAATCCACGGCGCATTACACAGGTTTGCTGATTCTGACCGGAATCGTTTTAGAAGGAAAAAGGGGAGTGACTGGTAAATTTGATCCCATTTTTTCCAGTTGTTTGTGGAAACACTGGAAGAAATCTGCAAAATTACAAGCTCGACGGCCAATTTCTAATGAATATACTAATGTACTAATATAGTGACTGTAAGTGTTGGATCAAATAAGCCACAAGGAGGCCAAATGTGCAGCTGTGTTAAGTAAAATATGTTGGAAGTTGGAAAGCTGGTGGATAAGAGCATAGACTTCTGCTTGAGCCTGTAAAAGCCTCTCCCCATACATCATGGCCTGAACGGAGGCTGGCAGGTAGCAGAGATATGTTTAATATAATTTATGCACTACTTGTATTTCATATCTCAAATTAACCCCTCAAATTAATCATTCTTGCACTTGCTCACGCCTCCAAATTCTGCATGGACATGATTTATAGGCTTTGAGTCGAGTACAGTTCAAGCACCGGCATGACAGGCTGCTCTCTTGCATTTAACCCCTTTAAGAATACATCAGGAACATTCATTCAAAAATATACGTTCTTTCTAGATTTTATGATCTGCAACAAATAAGCCCTTTAAAAAAACTATTTTCACATTATTTGATATGATTGGTGTTCAGATGAAATGGGTCCAAGTCAAATAATCTACTGAAATGAAGTTGATGATGTGGCCTCTTCAGTGCTAATGAGAGGGTACCGCCCGGTCCATGAAGCCTCTGACATGCTGCCATTAGAACTAAAGAGGCAGCAACCATCTTCAGTGGATTGTCTTATTTACACCTGATATCATTCTGCCTGGATGACTGAGATGACTCTACACACACACACACACACACGTACATCGCTCATTATTTTACCTCTCCAACTACTCCACCACTGTAGAGATCAGATCCTAAGTAACTCGAGTCCTCCCTGTGTGTGTGCTGCCCAGTCCTGTCCTGGTTATGTAGTCCAGTTCAGGTTGTGGCTCTTTCCTTCACTCATACTCAGACACCCTGTTCTCAGTCTGGTTTTCTGACGCTCTCTCTCTAACCTATCTTCCAGTCTGTCAGGCTGTCCTCTTGCTGATAAATCACTTCGGACCCTCATGGCTGCCCACACAGCTGAACTAAAGTATGTCTGCTTTCTCCTGTCTCTCACCTCCAACATGTTCACTGAGCACTCAGTCTGCAGCTACAACTCTGTCCCTGCTCTCCTTTTAACACTAATATAAAATAGTCAGAATCAATCATAATGAAATCCAATAATAACAAAATCAAAACCCGAAAACAATGAGCCCTAATGATTTAGTGAGAAAAGCTGGTGTCTGCCTGCAGTCTGCTGATAATGTAGGCGTGTGGAGTGAAAGATGGTCTGTGTGTGTCTCAGGTGTCCCACTCCAGGTTGTGATGGATCAGGCCACATCACAGGAAACTACGCCTCACACAGAAGGTAGGAGCTCCTCTCACGTTCTGCTGTACCTTCATGTCACTCTGGCAGACAGATACTGTGATTGATCCTCTCGGTTCCTCTCTGCTAGTCTTTCCGGATGCCCTCGAGCCAAGAAAGGCGGGGTCAAAACAACCCCCACCAAGGATGACAAGGAAGACTCGGAGCTCTTGAGGTGAGCAGTAGAAGCTCATTGGCTCCTACAACCAAGCAAGGCCTATCTAACGTTAGAAGATTCAATTCAGTTTATTTTATATAGTCCAAAATCACAAATTACAAACTCCCCTCAGAAGGCTTTACAATCTGTACACATACGACATCCCTGACCTTTGACCTCACATCGAATCAGGAAAAACTCCCAAATAATAGAAAAAAACCTTTAACAGGGAAAAAAGGGAAGAAACCTTCTGTAGAGCAACAGAGGAGGATCCCTCTCCCCGGATGGACAGATGAATAGATGTCATGTGTACAGAATGAACAACATTACAAAGTTACATAAACACATTACATGAATATGACAATGTATGAATGGAACTCCAATCCATGAAACAGAAGGAGGTAGAGAGGAGGGGGCGGGGCATCAGCAGGGCCAACACGGGAGGCCGGTTCACCAGCATCAGACACCACCAGGTCCAATGGACCCTATGAGACGTGAAGTCACAACGACTCCGGGGAGGAAGCAGAGTTAATAAGGTGCAATGGAGAGATGTAAATTCATCCATAAGGAGAGAGAGAAGAGGAGATAGGTGCTCAGTGTATCCTAAAACATCCCCCAGCAGCCTATAAGCCTATAGCAGCATATCAAGGGGCTGGACCAGGGCAAACCTGATTCAGCCCTAACTATAACCACTATTAAAGAGGAAAGTCTTAAGTCTATTCTTAAATGAGGTGACTGTGTCTGCCTCCAGGACTGAAAGTGGAAGCTGGTTCCATAAAAGAGGAGCTTGATAACTGAAGGCTCTGGCTCCCATCCTACTTTTTAGGACTCTAGGAACCAAAAGTAGCCCCGCATTTAGTGAGCAGCTCTCTAGTGGGGCAATATGGTACTACAAGCTCCTTAAGATATGATGGTGCATCACCAATCAAGGCTTTGTAGGTGAGGAGAAGAATTTTAAATGTGATTCTTGATTTTACAGGGAGCCAGTGCAGATCAGCTAATACAGGAGTCATGTGATCTCTTTTCTTAGTTTTTGTGAGTACACGAGCTGCAGCATTCTGGATCAACTGGAGGGATTTAAGAGACTTATTAGAGCAGCCTGATAATAAGGAGTTGCAGTAATCTAGTCTGGAAGTAACAAACGCGTGAACCAGCTTTTCTGCATCTTTTTGGGACCAGATGTGTCTGATTTTTGAAATGTTACGTAGATGAAAAAATGCAGTCCTTGAGATTTGCTTAACGTGGGAGTTAAAGGACAAGTCTCGGTCAAAGATAACTAGAGATTCTTTACAGTGGTGTTGGATGCCAGGGCAATGCCATCTACAGAAACCACATCACCAGATAATTGATCTCTGAGGTGTTCAGGGCCAGTAAAATAACTTCAGTTTTGTCTGAGTTTAACATCAGGAAGTTGGAGGTAAGAAGATGGGGGATATAGATTATTAAGTGATTAACAACAGATGCTCACATTTCTTGCAACTTATTCTGGATATCCATACACCCTAGAGCAGTGGTTCTCAACCTTTTTTCAGTGATGTACCCCTTGTGAAATCTTTTTGCAGACAAGTAAACAGCCAAAATCATTTTTGGTGGAAAACAATATGTAATTGTGGTATCAGTGTCTGATTTAATATAGAATATATCAAATTAAGTGTATTTGATAGTGTATTAACTTACACGTATATTGTATTGAATATTTATTATATAACTATTTTTAAAGGATTTTGGAATGGATGCTAATTTTAAATAGACTTTTTAAAATCTCCCCTGGAGTGCCATCACGTACCCCCAGGGGTACACGTGCCCCCATTTGAGAACCACTGCCCTAGAGGAAGAACCCTAGTGTTCTGACCTTTCAGTCAACACCACCATCAGGATAAAGTGTGTACTCATACACGAAAAATACATCGAACAGGCAGGTTGTCATGACAACCCTCAGAACAAAGACAGATCACCGTCAAATATATTGAGCACATTTTTAATTTTAATTTTTTTTTTCAATTATCTGTTATATGTAATTTTTATTATCGGTAAAAAATGGAAAAGAGATCAATGATTTGTACTATTCAGGAAATAGGAGATGTTAGGTCATTTAAAAGTAAATGGGAGAGTCAAATAATCTTATTAAGATGAATTAACTGAGGGGTGTAAATGTGTATTAACTTTCCATTTAAGATATTTAATTAACTCTTTTATTAATGGAAGGAATCGTACATTTGATGACACTTATGTGGAACCTTCTGGGACATAGTATAAAAGTCACTCCTGGTGAATTGTTCTTCAACACTGCTTCTAAAACTATCTGATGTGTCAGTCTTGTGCCGGTCTCTTGACAAACAGTCCAAACAGTCACCCGGTGCCCTCTGCCTGTCTCCAGGTGTCCGGTTCCTGGCTGCGACAGTCTGGGCCACATCAGCGGGAAGTACGCCACCCACCGCAGTGCCTATGGCTGTCCGCTGGCAGCCCGCCGGCAGAAGGAAGGTCTCCTTAACGGCACCCCCTTCTCCTGGAAGGCCTTCAAGACCGAGGGCCCGACCTGCCCGACGCCAGGCTGCGACGGCTCCGGCCATGCCAACGGCAGTTTCCTGACACACCGCAGGTATCTTAATATCTGATGGTCTCAGTATTATTAAACCTAGCTGAGAGTTTTATCTCAGTCATGTTAGAAGGTTAGAGCTCTCGATCCTGATCTGCTGCTCCTCTCAGTCTGTCAGGTTGTCCCAGAGCGACGGCCAACAAGAAGAGAGCCAAGTTCCCCGGAGACGAGTACATCACCGCAAAGTTCAGAGCCAGTGATGGTAAGAGACAGAACTTTATTATTATGTGTGTCCAACAAGTCCCCCAAACTACTATTAATAACAAGACACAGAGACATGAAGACATAAGAAGTCCCTCAGCAACACATGACTCAGAGACAGATGTAATGTCCTCTCCACTCTGGACCTGCACACATACTTGATGTCTGTGATGAACAATGTGTGACACTTGTTTGCTAACTGTGCTCAGTTCTGGACAACGATGAGGACATCAAGCAGCTCAACAAGGAGATCAATGACCTGAGCGAGTCCAACTCAGAGATGGAGGCTGACATGATGACCCTGCACACTCAGGTGAGCTCAGCTGGCTGCCAGGTGAGGGACACCCAATGCCTTTTAGAGTACATCAAGGAGACACTGCCATGTCATGGGAGGCTGTTGGTTTGTAATTGATCAGCTGATACCTGACTGTAGAGACCAGCTTCAATGATGCATTAGTAGAGCTGGATATGGTGCAGTCAGTAAGTTTGTCAGTGGTACTAAAAGTGAAAAGCAGCCCAACACCATGGTTCTGTTATCAAGAGTTCTATGTCTGTCCTTCAGATCTCGTCAATGGAGAAGAACCTGAAGAGCATGGAGGAGGAGAACAAACATATCGAGGAGAGGAATGAGGCCTTATTCCTGGAGCTATCCGGCCTGAGTCAGGCCCTGATCCGCAGCCTGGCCAACATCCACCTGCCCGTCATGGTGAGGATACACAATGTCTTTTGGTTTGCTTAAAAGAGGACATTGTTTTCTCTATTGTATCAAGACAATCTCTCCACACAGTTACATATTCCACATGCAAGTGGATATTTCTTTAAAACATATTAAGCCCAGGTACATTCACTGATTATTGATTGGAGCCTAGTCTCTTCACTCAGAGAACCAAGGTTACAATGTAACCAAGCGTTAAGTTACAGCTGCTCCCATTCTAGAATAGAAATATATAACATAGAAAAATTATACAAAATATATTAACAATACTAAGTATGTAATACATATGCATTATAACAACATACATATGGACAAATATATAACAAATAATGCTGAAAAATGAGATATATGGTTCAGTGTGTAAAAATGCAAGAAAAGAATAAATAAATAAAAATATTAGTTTAAATGAACAGTATAAGAAAACACCTTAATGTAAACTATAGTAGTTTAGAGTAATACAGAATATTAAACAGTTGAATTATTGACCCTTCTCTCTGGAAGTGGGCAGGCAGAGTGTAGGGGGGTTTGGATAGTCCGGTTCAAGTTGATTTTAGATAGTAAAATCAGCTTGAACCAGACTATTCAAATCCCCTACACTCTTGGTCTTCTTCTTTACTGCCTTTGGAGGCGCATTGCGACCACCAACTGTCAATCAGTCTAATAGCATGAAACCAGTGGCAGGGCTGAAACCATTGCTCCATAACTCTACTAGATGACATCAGTGAGCCCTTGACCAGGTAACAGGGTCTAGATGAACATGTAGATCACCCTCAGTAAAGGTTCTGTTAATCCAATAAACAGTTAGCAGTCTATCAGCTGGCTGGTATTGATGCACTGCTGTGTTGTTCCTTCATCAATTACACAGTGAAACTTTTCAATCCACATATCTGCTAATAAGAGAGAGAGAGAGAGAGAGAGAGAGAGAGAGAGAGGTAACTTGAGACTCTCCTGTCTTGACCGGGAATGTGATCTGCATACCAATGACCTTCTCATTGAGGAGTGGGACCCGTGGGGGACCCGTGGGACTCGTGGGACCCGGGCTGACCGTAACCACTCAGTGTAGCTAGCATAGAGAGTGACGCACATGAACGTGGGGCTGATGGACCGATGGAGTCTTTGGGAATACCCAAAGACTGAGTTTTCATTCAGGCCCCTTTTGGAGAGTGACGACGTGGGCATGTGTTGTAACTGAGCCTCTGTCCACTGGCATCTGTGAAGGCCTATTAACGTTTTCAGTAACCAAAGTAAGCTTAGAACCAGAGCACTGCAAACACAGATCAGAGCGTCATATTTTTCACAAAGTAACAGTACAAAAGCCCCTTAAAACTGATTAATAATGAATGGAAAGCACTAAAGCTGTTGGCTGTTACTCATGTAGAGGTGGAAATATCCAACAGCTCAACTGATGATTGTCATGTTTGTATTCTTCTCTTCCTCTTAAAAGACTTTCTAACTTCTGAACTTGTGTGTTCAGCAGGAGCCGCTGTCAGAGCAGAACTTTGATAGCTATGTGGACACACTGACCCACATGTTTACCAATAAAGACTGCTACCAGAACCCTGAGAACCGAGCTCTGCTCGAGTCCATCAACGAGGCCGTGAAGGGCATCGAGGTGTGACGGACAGGAGGACAAGGGGGCGGTGCATCACAGTGACTACACCCATTTTTCTTTCCAAACCCTTTAGATACTGTATGTAATTAATTCTTCTCATTTGGAACGTTGTCATCTGTTCTTTGCATTAGTTTGCTGTTTGCATGTTGCTTTATGACAGTATGAGCGTGAACAGATTAGGGTGTGGACGTAAAGCGTGGTAGCACACTGGAATGAAACTGTTACTGTAAGCAAGGGCATCTCAAGGTCAGGAGTGCAGTATACAGCCTGAGCAGCGCAGACTCTCTTAGTTAGTGAACATATCCCATCTCCACTTAATAATGTTGATAGTATTCTATATGAACATAGTGATGTTGCACCTCCAGGACTAGTTTGTAGATTCATTCTTACTATTGCTGTGTAACTATTTAAATCCTTTGCAAATGTTGGTTTAATAACTTATTCATTCATGTCTGCTGTATTATTTTTTATGTATGCCTATTTATTATTAATTATATATTTATTATTTTTTATTTTTTATTTAAAAAATGCTACCTGAGAAGATTTTAAACGTTAACCAAGAGAAGGGAATCATATTTCCTCTGCATTGTTGAACAAAGAGGAAATATTTTAAGATATCAACTATGAATTGTTTTATATATCTTATTATTTATTTAAAATACTGGGATCTTTTTAAGTGCAAATATTTTGTAACTGAAAGTTTTTTAATCATTTTCTAAAGATTTTTTTTTTTTTGGGTGCTTCGGTTTATATGATTTCCCTTTTTATTTTGACAAACTATTTTGAGTACATTGCAATACACTGGGAATATTGAGCTACACATATTTGGTATTTATTTGGTGATGAAGAACAAAGTGATGGTGAATATTTATTTTGTATCGTCTGTGTGTTAATGATGGCTGTGTATGGATTAGTCTTTAAGTTGCTTTTGAAATAAAGGTTAACCCACAGTATGTGTGGAATGGACTGTCTAATATTGTTTACATGTAGGAAAAAAATAACCCTCCCTAAAGGTTTGTTTAAACGTAAAGTTTAAATTCGACTGATCATCAGTGATGTGTAGAGGATAAAAAATAAATAAACAACAAAAAAATGTAAAAACAAAACCCTCCCTTGGGGTCACAATGTGATTATGAATAAAACAAATTACATTTATACTACTAAATTTTTCAGATATTATGCATCAAATCATGCATTATCAGAAGAAGAAGACGGTGAGGCAAAGGAGGTTTGCTCCCTGGTAGAACCCTCAGACCCGCGACCTAAAGCAAACTTCACGAAAGCTTTAAAGTATATGGTGTTCCACCAATCTGGAAGAATCACGCTTAGTTTGGAGAGATAGTCTTAAAACATATAAAAAGGCTCTCCGTAATGCCAGAGAAGCCTATTACTCATCAGTAATAGAGAAAAATAAGAACAACCCCAGGGTTCTCTTTAGCACTGTAGCCAGGCTGACAGAGAGTCACAGCTCTGTGGAGCCGTGTATTCCTATAGACCTCAGTAGTAATGACTTCATGAACTTCTTCAATGAAAAGATTTGAACTATTAGAGGCAAGATTGATGCTCTCTTGCCCTCAACTACTGCCGATCTGTCAAGAGGAGTGGCCTTGGAAACGGCTGTATGCCCTGGTGTATATTTGGATAGCTTTTCTCCCATTAACCTAGACCAATTGTCTTCAACGGTTTCTACTTCTAAACCGTCTACCTGTCTCTTGGACCCCATCCCAACGAGGCTGCTTAAAGACGTGTTGCCTTTAATTGGCACCTCTCTGCTGGATATTGTTAATGTGTCTTTGTCTTGGCCATGTACCACATTCCTTCAAAGTAGCTGTAATTAAACCTCTCCTGAAGAAGCCTACTCTTAATCCAGAGGTGTTGGCTGACTACAGACCGATCTCTAACCTTCCCTTCCTCTCTAAAATCCTTGAGAAAGTAGTCGCAAATCAGTTGTGTGACTTTCTACATCAGAATAGTTTATTTGAGGAGTTTCAGTCAGGATTTAGAAAACACCACAGAGACAGCACTGGTGAAAATTACAAATGACCTCCTAATGCATCAGATAGGGGACTCATCTCCGTACTGGTCTTGTTAGACCTTAGTGCTGATAAAGGACTCATCTCCGTACTGGTCTTGTTAGACCTTAGTGCTGATAAAGGACTCATCTCTGTACTGGTCTTGTTAGACCTTAGTGCTGATAAAGGACTCATCTCTGTACTTGTTTTGTTAGACCTTAGTGCTGATAAAGGACTCATCTCTGTACTGGTCTTGTTAGACCTTAGTGCTGATAAAGGACTCATCTCCGTACTTGTTTTGTTAGACCTTAGTGCTGATAAAGGACTCATCTCTGTACTGGTCTTGTTAGACCTTAGTGCTGATAAAGGACTCATCTCTGTACTGGTATTATTAGACCTTAGTGCTGCTAAAGGACTCATCTCTGTACTGGTCTTGTTAGACCTTAGTGCTGATAAAGGACTCATCTCTGTACTTGTTTTGTTAGACCTTAGTGCTGATAAAGGACTCATCTCTGTACTGGTCTTGTTAGACCTTAGTGCTGATAAAGGACTCATCTCTGTACTGGTCTTGTTAGACCTTAGTGCTGATAAAGGACTCATCTCCGTACTGGTCTTGTTAGACCTTAGTGCTGATAAAGGACTCATCTCTGTACTTGTTTTGTTAGACCTTAGTGCTGATAAAGGACTCATCTCTGTACTGGTCTTGTTAGACCTTAGTGCTGATAAAGGACTCATCTCTGTACTGGTATTATTAGACCTTAGTGCTGATAAAGGACTCATCTCTGTACTGGTCTTGTTAGACCTTAGTGCTGATAAAGGACTCATCTCCGTACTGGTCTTGTTAGACCTTAGTGCTGATAAAGGACTCATCTCTGTACTGGTCTTGTTAGACCTTAGTGCTGATAAAGGACTCATCTCTGTACTGGTCTTGTTAGACCTTAGTGCTGATAAAGGACTCATCTCTGTACTGGTCTTGTTAGACCTTAGTGCTGATAAAGGACTCATCTCTGTACTTGTTTTGTTAGACCTTAGTGCTGATAAAGGACTCATCTCTGTACTGGTATTATTAGACCTTAGTGCTGCTAAAGGACTCATCTCTGTACTGGTCTTGTTAGACCTTAGTGCTGATAAAGGACTCATCTCTGTACTTGTTTTGTTAGACCTTAGTGCTGATAAAGGACTCATCTCTGTACTGGTCTTGTTAGACCTTAGTGCTGATAAAGGACTCATCTCTGTACTGGTCTTGTTAGACCTTAGTGCTGATAAAGGACTCATCTCCGTACTGGTCTTGTTAGACCTTAGTGCTGATAAAGGACTCATCTCTGTACTTGTTTTGTTAGACCTTAGTGCTGATAAAGGACTCATCTCTGTACTGGTCTTGTTAGACCTTAGTGCTGATAAAGGACTCATCTCTGTACTGGTATTATTAGACCTTAGTGCTGATAAAGGACTCATCTCTGTACTGGTCTTGTTAGACCTTAGTGCTGATAAAGGACTCATCTCTGTACTGGTCTTGTTAGACCTTAGTGCTGATAAAGGACTCATCTCTGTACTGGTCTTGTTAGACCTTAGTGCTGATAAAGGACTCATCTCTGTACTGGTATTATTAGACCTTAGTGCTGATAAAGGACTCATCTCCGTACTGGTATTATTAGACCTTAGTGCTGCGTTCGACACCATTGATCATGACATCCTATTACAGAGACTGGATCAGTCGATTGGCATTTCAGGTACCGCACTAAGTTGGTTTAAATCCTATTTATCAGATCGATCTCAATTTGTATTTGTAAACGATGAAGCCTCAATGACCACCAACGTTAATCACGGAGTTCCACAAGGTTCTGTGCTTGGACCAATTTTATTTACCTTATATATGCTTCCTTTGGGCAATATTATCAGGAAACTTTCATTGTTATGCAGATGATACTGAATTATATCTATAATTATCTGGTGATGTGGTTTCTGTAGATGACATTGCCCTGGCATCCAACACCACTGTAAAGAATCTCTAGTTATCTTTGACCGAGACCTGTCCTTTAACTCTCATGTGAAGCAAATCTCAAGGATTGCATTTTTTCACCTACGTAACATTTAAAAAATCAGGCACATCTGTTGCTCTCCTGAAGGTTTCTTCCCTTTTTTCCCTGTCAAAGGTTATTTTTGGGGAGTTTTTCCTGATCCGATGTGAGGTCAAAGGTCAGTGATGTCGTATGTGTACAGATTGTAAAGTCCTCTGAGGCAAATTCATAATTTGTGATATTGGGCTATATAAAATAAACTGAATTGGATGCCTCATTGGCCCTGTCTCCTTTGCGATGCCCTCTTGCATAATGGTCTGGCCTCCTGCCATGGCCCTGCTGATGTCCCTTCTCTCTTCCTCCTTCTGCTTTATGGATTGTGGAAATCTGGATCGTGGTCCATGCCTACTACAAAGTATTAATACATGTAATGTGTTTATGTAACTCTGTTCATCTGGTCACAACATCTGTTGCTTCTGTCCATCCGGGGAGAGGGATCCTCCTGTTGCTCTCCTGAAGGTTTCTTCCCTTTTTTCCCTGTCAAAGGTTATTTTTGGGGAGTTTTTCCTGATCCGATGTGAGGTCAAAGGTCAGGGATGTCGTATGTGTACAGATTGTAAAGCCCTCTGAGGATAATTTGTAATTTGTAATTTTGGGCTATACAAAATAAACTGAATTTAATAAGAATTATCCTCATAAATGAGAGACTGCTGTCCCCTTCAAGTTGTGCATTAGCTGCCTTTAAAAAAAAAAAAAGTATTGAAATGCCTTTGTATTAAAAAAGGCATGGACCACCGCTATCTTTGACTTGGTGGACTTTTACAGAGGAATCTTCATACAAACTAACGGCCTGTCTGGGCCCTCATCAAAGGCTTCAAGGATCCTATCACCGTTCAATGATCACTCTATTTGGTCATTGTACTCGGAGTTAAGGGAACCATGAAATAAGTCAAAACACAAACCAGTGAAACAGTCATTTACTCATTTTAATGGTTAAAAAAATACTTCTTTGCGCAAAGAGACAACAATAAGTCCCAGTTTGCCGAGGAACCAAAACAATGATACCCACCAAAAGATGACCGCCGGAGGGAGATAGGATGAGGTAAATGTTTTTGAGGAAACAAAACAAAAAAGGCACAATTTACAATCAACCATGCCCCAAATTCACAACAATAATAATAATAATAATAATAATAATAATAATATTATATAAGTACAGCTAAAAAAAAAAATCAGAAAATCTGCAACAACAAAAATACAGACCACTTATATTATACAAGGCAAATCTTGCCTGCCAGGCTCCTCCTGTGTGCTCTACCCTAATCAGGCTTCTGTACAAACTGGAGCCTCCCAGTCCCACTGCTGCTACTGTACAGATAGCAATGCTACTATCTCACCACCAGACACGACACGCACAGTTTGGAGGGCCCGATGCAATCGTCATGGCAGAAGGCACCGCAGCCTTGGCACATGATCATGGCTTTGAGGCGGCATGAGCACTTGAGCGCCACCTCTTCAGCCGTACTGTCAGTAAAGGCCTGGATACTGAGGGTGGTCTGGCTGGAGGCCAAGCGGGGGCGCAGCTGGAGCACACTGTCCGCCATGCTCCGGGAGAAACCGCTATTGTCCATCACTGAAACATTGGCAGTGTAGCTTACTCCTCCAACACCCCCATGCTTGGGGAACTTCCCATACAGCTGGAAGGGAAGAGCAGAGGGGGAGGGGGAGGAGGAGGGAGAGCCGGAGGAGTAAGTAACTTTGCTGTGCTCCTTCTTTGCCATCCTCGCTAAAGTCATCTCCATGTTGAGGAGCCCCTCCATCGCCCCTCCACTCAGGTAGCCGTCCACTGAGCCCCCCGGCTCCTTTTTGGTAATACTCATGGGTTTAATGGGGGACGATTTGGCAAGTGCCTGGCAAGGGGGCCGCACACCTACTTCATTCTTTACTGTGGGTGCAGGAGACAGCTGCAGTTGATGTGAGAGGTGGGGCTGAGTATGTGAGGGCCGCCAGTTGATCTTAATAGTAGGCACCACCTCTGTGGGACACGGGTCTGCACAGGAAGGAGAGGGGCCATTAGGCATGGTTCGGTGGGCCAGCCTGTCTGGAGCGACCCCCGGGGAGGGCTGAGAACCATGTGCGTTTTTTATAACTGCAGACTCCACTGCAATCTGAGAACTAAGCTCTGACTTACTTCTGAAGGATGAGGAGGATGAGGACGGTGGCAGAGAGGTGATGACCGGGACAGCCCCGGGAGCCTGCTGAGACTTGTACTGCGGTCCAGCTGGGGCCTCTTTCAAACAGGACACTGGGCAACCTGTTGGAGACTGGTTGTTGATCCGAGAAGCTGCACCAAGTTCTGGGCTAGAAGACTGGGCTGAAACCTCAGGCCTGTTGCGAGGCCCTGGGGTCCTTGCCACTGGTGGTCTGGCTTGGGGTCCTTGCAATCTGCTGATCTCCAGCCTGTTGGCAGAGTGTGAGGGTAGAACTTTCTCCAGGGGCAGGCTGCCCTGTAGGAGCTGAGTGACCAAAGGGTTGTTGGCCTCAACACTAGATACTGGTCTGACTGAGCTGGCCAGTCTCTTGGAGGCACCTGCAACAGTTGGGTGAGTGACAGAGGGTTTTAAACTTCCACGACACTCCTCTTCAGTAGAGCTCTCTCTGGAGATGTTACAATCCTCCCCAGGCTCCATTTTGACCACGGCGCTGATGTCCCTAAGCCCCTGTGTGTGGGCTGTGGGGAAAGACTGGTGGTTCTGGTAATGAGAGCTACTGTGCTGAGGGTGAGACAGGCCATTGGGGAAGCACGGTTGGATGACAGTCTGACCATGACGGCTGGAAACGTGGGCCTGGATGACTGGCTGCTGGTTCTGAGAAGGAGGGCTGCAGAGGACCAGCTGGCCATTTCTCTTGATGCTCACTTGGGGGGACCAGTCCTCGTCAGGTTGCTGTTGCTCGTCCTCCTGTATGTCATTCTCACAGTCTGAAGCTGTTTCCGTGGAGTCGCTATGTGTCCCAGCCTCGTCGTCTTTCTCTCCACCAGAGTCTGCATGTTGGGGAGAGGATATGTCCATTTTCCGTCTCTCTGAAGCTGAGTGAGAGAATACCTCCTGGGGTTCCAAGTGGTAGGAACCATGCTGGATAACGCCACCCAGCCCAGCCTCCTTCCCTTGCATCTGCTCTTTGGATTTACAGGAGCTTGACAGCGTCTGAATAACATCCACACCCTGAGCCCCGAACCTGGGAAGGGAATCTGGGATGGAAGTCGGAGCCAGTGAGGGTTTTTCAGAACCTTTGTCAGCCATCTCTGATGGGGCAACAGCAGACTTAGGCTCCTCAGGCTTTGGAGAGGGCGAGTGAGCTGCCTCATCTGTGAGCTCATTGGAGGAACTCTGAACACTGGCTGATGTTGTTTCTACTTCCTCTAGAGCCTCTGACCCCCCAGCTGCTTCCTCTTGAGGAGGGCTTGGGGTATGTGGGGGCTCCAAAGACATGGATGTTGAGGTAAAGGACAATGAAGGGGATGGCTGGGGTGTCGGCTCTACATTGAGAAGCTGTAGTTGTGTTCCAGACGAATTCGTGCTTGAAGACAATCCCTGCTCCTCCATCCCACCACCTCCCCTTCTTCCACCTCCCCCTCCTCCTGGTCCCCCTCCTCCTCCTCCGGGCTCGATAGGTCCTGGATGCTCTCGCGCTCTTCGTCCATTGCTGCTATCCGGTAGCCCAGAAGCAGGCCGCAGCCTGACGCCGGCCGGCCCTGCCCCTTCGCCAGTGGCTGCAACAGCAGCAGCGGCCTCGCGCTGGGCCCGGGCTTGCTGGGCCCGGGCTTTGATGTCCGCCAAGGTGCGCGCGCCCCCTGTCCCCGACCGCCGCGAGCCTTCGCCGGGGGGCACGATGCGGGGGCAGATTTGGTAGGTGGGGTGACCTTTGACCCAGGGGGGTTTGATTCTGGACAGTTGAATCTGGGACAGAGACACAAGGACAGTGAATCAAACTTTATCCAGACAACAACTCATTGCTGAACAGGCAAATCTTTGTTATGCACAAAGTCTTACCCGGATAGGCGGCACCTTGGGCTCCTCTGTTGTCGGCTGCAGCTTCTCTGAACGGACACTGTCAATTGTGGTACGAAAGGACTGACGGTCGTCAAGCCGCGGCCTCTTTTCGGGGAAGCTGGAGAAGGCCTGAGTCTCGTCTGGTCTTCTCTTCTGTTCCTTGAGCTGAGCACTGGGCAGAGGGGTGGTGGCTGGGCTGGCTGAGGGGCTACTGTCACGGCTACTGGTGGCGGTACCTCCTGTAATAGAGGTGACCACAGAGGCAGTGTCATCCAGCGGATCGGCAGCGACTGTGGCACTTGACGCTGAGGAGGATGAAGAAGAGTCCAGGCCTGCGACAAACGCTCCCTGTCTATCAGAAGGTGAGGAGGGTGAGGAAACAGGCGAGGAAGCAGACGAAGAAGAAGAGGAGGAGGAGGAGGAGGAGGAAGAAGAGGAGGAGGAGGAAGAGGAGGAAGAAGATGGTGAGGAGGTGGATGCCAGCACAGGTGGAGCCTCCTCTGGGAGCAGGCGGGTCACTGCTTCAGGCTCTTCGTTTGCACTGTTGGAGGCTGGGCTGGGAGTAGGAGTGGGAGTGGGAGTGGGAGTGGGAGTGGGAGTGGGAGTGGGAGTGGGAGTAGGAGTGGGAGTGGGAGTAGGAGTAGGAGTAGGAGTGGGGGTAGGGGTAGGGGTACGGGTACGAGTGGAGGCTGGCAATGTGACTGGCAATGTGACTGGCTCTGGAGTGGTAGAGGCCTTTGGCTCTATGGAGGCACTCTCAGCTGAAAGCTCCACGCCACACTCGGCCTGCAGTACCACCTCCCCAGTAACAACCGCGTTGTCGGACATGGGAGAGCCAATAGAAGCTGCCGGGCTGTCCAGTGCAGCACCACCCTCAGCTGCTTCTGCAGACTGCAGGGCTGGAGGAGTGGCCTTGCAGAGGGTCCGGCGGGCCCGCCGACGTAGGTCAGCCCGTGTGCGTCTCCTCATCCTGCCGTCTCTCCTCCGCCGACCCACGCTGCGTCTCTTGGGCGCACCGGTTGCCACCACAGCTGCATCACTGTCCAGCCCACTGGCTGCAACTTCACTGGCTTCACTCACGGTGAGCTTTAGAGACTCTTCTTGTGTCAGGCCGGACCTACAGGTACACAAACTACGTTTTAGTGCATTGAAGAAACACTGACATGTGTCTTCATTTTGTAGTAGCCTTATCTGATGTAGGTCATACCAGAGTAGTCTAAATTAAATGGAGGACAGCAAAGGAGATGGAAAAACAGCCTAAAACATGCGGTCGAAATTAATATCTACATCACGGCTTTTCTAAGTAATACTATTGATACTAGCAGTCAACTAATAAAGGTTACCTTTAAGAAACCGACCCAAATATGACAAACTAACATGGCTGTTGTGTGAATAGTGGATTCAGACTCGGATGAAATGGGTTGGCTCTTACTTTTGCCCATGGTACTCTTCAAAAAACTTTTCCTTCCACGCCTCTACCTTCTTCTCTTTCTCCATTTCCTGCCGGAAACGCACCTGCATCTCGTGGGTGAACTCACCTAAATGTGTCAAACACATGTGAAGGTTTAAAAAAAGTGTATAACCAGTATAATTGTTGGTAGAAACCTGACTTCGCCACCCTTCAGCTGTTAAAATAAGCAGCTGATTTTCAGTTGCAGTAATGTTCCAAGACAGTGCTCCCAGCAGCGGTATAAAGACCAAACAATCCCTGAGTCAGATCCCTGAATGGACTGATTCACCAAGATCATGCAGAGGTTTTTGTTAGTGTACTTCTACAATGTGTGGCCTACTACTGGAGCCCATTGATGCCATTTAGCATGAATTTCTTTGCTTGCATTTATGATTTCTTCTCCTTCTTCATAATAATTTTTAGATTAGTTTTGGCTTTTCTGATCACTGTCTCTGTCCCCACAGCCCGTCTCACAGTTCTGAGTATTGAAGCCTGGCAGAATTCTCAGTTAAATGTTGCAGCTTGTCCACGATTGACCAATCACGTACCCTCTGCCAGCCTCTCTTTCCAGCTCTGGGAGGCATGGGTGAAGAACTCATTGTTGAGAGCTGAGCTACTCAGTCTAGCCATACCATCTGGTCCAATCTGCAAGAGAGTGGAAATGATGTACAAATAGCAATAAAACTATATTCCAGAGGAATAAAGTGGCCTATACCCCACATCAAACAGGCTAACATACTGCAACAATATCTGACAAAATGCATGTTTCTCACAGATTGCAGATCAGCATTTTGTCAGACTAATGTATGTCAATTACACAGCAAAGTCATATGCAAGCAATGCTTTATGTTTCTGCTTTTGTCTCTTTTAATCAACAACAATTGCTACCTACTTAGCCTTAAATGCCCAATCTGTAATGAATCAGCAGTAAAAAGGCACAGAGCAATACCTGTGATGTTGACTCCTGCACTAAATATCCACAACAATGGTTGTATTTTTTCCTCTTGATTCTTTTTCAATTAATGTGTGGTACTTATTGGGGTATGCTGCATCACTACAGACATCCATGCTGGGGATAAACTGGAAGGACAGAAACAAAACCTACCTGACGGTCCACCTCTGGCAGGAGCTGCAGCAGCTGCTGCTGCGAGTGTGTGGGGAAGGCTGAGAAGGTCCGCACGTTGATGAGGGCTCTGATGTTGGTGTTGACTAGGATGGAGCCTGGTGTTTCAAAGTCTACATCCACCCCTCCCCGACTCCTCTTCATGGGCCCTGACGCAGCAAAACCAAACGTTTAACTTCGCCTCTCAGCCAGATGTTGACATTATCTGAAGGTCTATGCAGCTAAGCACAAAAGACCACACAATGGGATATTTTTCTGCCTTCAGATAGTGCCTTTTAACTTTTCATGAGCACTCTGAATTCTTGCTTTCATTACTTGTGTATTGTTAATGCAGATATTCTCAAGACAAGAGAATGGTTCTTACCTGAAGGGACATGCTCTCCATTCACTTTAAGAGGGGTAAGGACAACACGAGGCATCATGACTGCTTTCTTCCTCTGCCTCCCCGACTGCAGCAACACAAATAGTGGGATGGACAGGTGATCACAGTTCTACATGACACAGTATGTAAAGCAGGACCGTTTTCCTGTCCATCAATTCCAAACGCATTGCACATGGATAACATTTTAAACTTGTCAGGAGCTACACTATTCAGATCCAACTTAAAAACAAACTGTAGACTCTCAAACCCATGTTATGATTTCCACTGTAAACAACAGCTGACCTGTCTGGAGCGGCTCAGTCTGGTCTGGGTGTGCTGAGCATGTTGGGTCTGCTGCGTATCCGTGCGTCCTTGCTGTCCTGCTGCCCTGCTGAGGCGGGTCTGGGGCTGGGTGCTGGGAGTCTGCAGTTCTGTGGAGCAGGATGCGCTGGACGAGCTCTCATCCACCGAGGCTTCAGGTCACAGAGAAACACATTTACAACTCTACATTACATTGTATAACATTAAAGGCTGTTTGTGGTCTGTTCGCACCAGTCTAACAGATAAACGTTTTTATTAAATATTTCTAGAATATATGAGTTAATGAAAGGCTATTTTGGACCATGCATGTTTACAAAATGTTTGCATATACAACATTTTTACAGGTGCTTAGACACATTTGTTCATTCATTGAGGCCACAAATGAGTAGAAACTGGAACTGATTTAAATTGCCAAGACATTCAGTCAAAGAACAATAGACATACTGAACTGTTGAAAGCATCCGGCTGAGCCTCCCCTTGAGTCAATTTACATTCCAACTCTCAGCTATGATCATGAGGTGTAAAGACTGCCTCCCAAAAAATATTAATAAGAAAAAAATCAATACACTTTTAGGAAATGGGCCCCTTATCTTCTAACTTAACTGATTATGAAATGAAATGCTTCAAGATCTGGGTGGCTTACTACCATTACAATTTTCTTGGGGAAAACATGCAAGTGGTTGGAATGAGTTTTGTTCTACAAGGAGTGGATGTAGCTCTCGAGGTGCACCCATTGGGTTGTGGACTGCGGTTTTTAAGCCTCATGTTCATGCTCATGTCAGCCATCGCCACCTGTGATTTTGTCCGTCGCCATATTTGGATTGTGGAGGAGTGTCATTGCGGTAGACACCGTATCCAGCTCTGGTAGAGACCGTCAATCACCTTGTAGCCCCGCCCTAAAATCATACCCTGCTCTATGGTTTATTAGACAGTAGAACTAGAGATTGAAATCATAAGCACATGTTTACAATGTTTACTGAGGGTCGCCCCATGGTGGTCAGTAGAGAGAATGCAGGTTTAAGACACATCAGATTCACTTTTCAGAACCGGATGTTCTACAACAGCACTTGCCTCTCCACATAACTACTAATGGAGGCAGGGACTGCATTACTGCTATCCGGTAGAACTCTGTACTAGTCTGAGTATCTGGTACCAGAAGATGATCATCAACTCTCTGAGTCAACCTTTAGAAAGGTGGATGTATTTATTACATACATTCTCCCCATATGGGTCTCTGCCCGTAAACACATGAGGCCACATGTAGGTCACCACTGACATGACATACTAGAAGGGTTTCTCCATGGGTCAGTCGAGTGTTCAATGAGTGAGGCGAGAAAAGTGGGGAACAAGTCCAATGGAGTCGTTTTCACCTCTGCTTCGTAATGGCAAAAGAAGAGTTGAGTGTTTCATTGCAAGGCTTGACTACCCCACTGTAATGTAAAACCCCCACATGAGAGGCATCTTGTGTGTGGTGTAGTATTACCGTCATTGTCTCCACTGGCAGCGGCGGTGATCTCCGTGGAGTCGCAGCTTTCCTGCTCAGCGGCCTCAGTGGGGCCGACCGAGGCCGACCCCGTGCCTGCTGCAGCTGTGCTGCTGCTGGAAGCCAAGGCGGTGGTGCTGCTGGCCGGCTCAGCTGGCGTCTCCGACTCCGACGTCGCCTTTGTCCACTGGAGGGCGTTTTTCTACAGTGTGAAGAAAAAACAATGTTCTCTCCATGTGTGATGCATCAATTGATTTATGTGGTCGTGCAATAGATAACCTGACTAGTCCTATAAAAAACAACTGAGTCAACCTTTAGTCCGCACTGTCATGAACAAGTCGACCGGCAGATGGACGGCTCCCAATACAGATGTTCACTTCGGAACTTGTGTACTAACCGTCTGATAGACTTTTTGAAATGCAACGTTTTGGATCAATATAGTACTGCCACCAATACTGATGGTAATGTAAAGTGACATACGTGCGTCGAGAGTGAAGAGAAACGTGTTGGAGTACCTTGAGAGTGAACAGGCTCATCCGTCCAGGAAGCTTGAAGAAGATGCTGTCCTTGACTCGGTCTCCCCTCACCTGGGAGTGCAGCATGGTGACCAGGCAGGCCAAGGGTGCTGTACCACTGCACACACAGTTACACTCAGTTACACCTCATGTGACTGGACACAATGAACATGAAGCCACATTCAGATCTGAAGAAGTGATAGTTCTACCTTCCAATTACAATAAAGCTTGCCATCCTGCTCTAAGGAATCACTGAAAGCTAATGTTGGGGGATATGACGACAGACTGCACACCACAGATGATATAAACAGCTCAACTGTCAGAGGTTTCTATTGTGGTATTTATCCCTTTAATAATTATGATTGTATTAGTAATTTGTCAAATCCTTAAGGACTGTTTGACGACAATATTGGATTTCTGAATAAATGTGATTATTTTTGCTATACAGTGTATTGCAGTAGACCAATCAGGCACTAACTGCTGCTTTTATCAATCAACAGTCTCTAAACTTTAATATATATGAGATGTATATTGATATCACGATATAACTACACAACCATAATTGTGTAACATGATACAACACCGAACAGTCAGTGCAATCAAACTGTTACTGGAAAGACTCAAATCTTCCAGAATATTACACAATCATGTCAAACTATTAATAACACTGGTGGAGGAATGTAGAGCCAGGCTCCTTGGGCAAGACACTTAACCCCAAATTGCTCATAGCTGTTCAATGTACATTGATGGGAGGAGCTACCATGCACAGTGCCACCTGCCCATCAGGACTAACTAACATTCATACACTGATGGGAAAAACTTGGGGTTAAGTGTCTTATCAACTTTAGAACACTTGTTCTCTGTCTGAACATTTTATTCAGTCAGGTCAATGCTCATATGGGGAATGATGAGTATTTATGATGTCGTCAGCTTTACCCTGGCATTATCAGTCCAACATGTGCCAATTTGACAATATTACCTAGTGATTTGAATATAGATGTCCCCATCTGTAGCTAACCAATCTTCCATTTACCACTTGAAACCCCACAAAATGTAACTTGAAATAGTACTTTGATTCAGGGGCGTCATTAGGCCTATTGTAAGGGGCTTCAGCCCCCCCAAAATAATTTTGCATTATTGGCTATACACATTTTTTGGGTGATGTCATTAAATTAAACTATTGTTTCTCACATGGACACGTTATTCATAACTCTAACATGCTACATATGTGCGTGCGTTCAGGTTTGTATGTTTTCTCCCCCGTCAAATTACAATCCAATGACCTATCATCATACTTAACAATAGGACCTTGGGGAGGCTGCTGTGCTGACCTCTCACTAACGGAGTTTAGCTCAAAGTCAATGATGCACGGAGTGAACCTGTAAGTCCAGGTAGTTACAGAATGTGTCTGTCTGTAGTTGTTAACGAGTGTTACCTGTTTACATTCAGGTTTACCTGTAAGTCCAGGTAGTTACAGAATGTGTCTGTCTGTAGTTGTTAACGAGTGTTACCTGTTTACATTCAGGTTTACCTGTAAGTCCAGGTAGTTACAGAATGTGTCTGTCTGTAGTTGTTAACGAGTGTTACCTGCTTACATTCAGGTTTACCTGTAAGTCCAGGTAGTTACAGAATGTGTCTGTCTGTAGTTAACGAGTGTTACCTGTTTACATTCAGGTTTACCTGTAAGTCCAGGTAGTTACAGAATGTGTCTGTCTGTAGTTGTTAACAAGTGTTACCTGTTTACATTCAGGTTTACCTGTAAGTCCAGGTAGTTACAGAATGTGTCTGTCTGTAGTTGTTAACGAGTGTTACCTGTTTACATTCAGGTTTACCTGTAAGTCCAGGTAGTTACAGAATGTGTCTGTAGTTGTTAACGAGTGTTACCTGCTTACATTCAGGTTTACCTGTAAGTCCAGGTAGTTACAGAATGTGTCTGTAGTTGTTAACGAGTGTTACCTGCTTACATTCAGGTTTACCTGTAAGTCCAGGTAGTTACAGAATGTGTCTGTCTGTAGTTGTTAACGAGTGTTACCTGCTTACATTCAGGTTTACCTGTAAGTCCAGATAGTTACAGAATGTGTCTGTCTGTAGTTAACGAGTGTTACCTGCTTACATTCAGGTTTACCTGTAAGTCCAGGTAGTTACAGAATGTGTCTGTAGTTGTTAACGAGTGTTACCTGCTTACATTCAGGTTTACCTGTAAGTCCAGGTAAATACAGAATGTGTCTGTCTGTAGTTAACGAGTGTTACCTGCTTACATTCAGGTTTACTTGAGGGAAATAAAAGGGAATAGCTAGCTAGCTATTTCATTAGAAACTGTCTCCATTGAGCGAGTGTGAACAAACTCGAAATACAAGAAATAACTATCGACATCTCTATTTTTTGCATTAATATATATTATATATTTTATTATTTTCCATTGAATGGTATATTTGACACTGAACTAGTTCATCTTTATCTCAGTGATAGTGTCCAAATGAGCATAAAATATCACAATGAATATCACATATACTGAATCAAGCAAAACTAGAGCAAAATCACACTCTCAGATTGAAAAATGTGTGGGGGGTGACACTCCCCTTGGGGCTTAGCCCCCCCCCCTTTTTTGAATCCTACAAACGCCCCTGCTTTGATTACATTGCGTTTCTTTTTTTCTTGAACAGTAAAAATGCCTCTGTATTGTTTTGCCATTTGAAAACATTAAATACGAAATAACAACCTTTGCGCAGGTAAATGTTGATTGCATCTTGTTTTTCTGTCTGATAACTGATATTATGTTGGGAAAGATACAAATAATTTGCATATTGTTTCAAATGAATATAGGCTGAGCATATGAGGAAATGTGTGAGAGTACTTTACTTTAAATTGGGACCCATAGCAAACAATCCATCTATTCCATGTTATCTATTAAAACTGCATATGGCTGCTTTTGACTGGAGTCCCCCAATACATTATTTAAAATGATTCTTCAAAAAGCATGAATTAAAACAGAAAGTGATCATATAAAGTCATTAGGAACACGTTGATTGAAAAAGCCATGAATGATAGAATAAAGCACCAGTGAGATATGACAAAAAGTGTACCTCCGATATGTTTTAATTGTGTATTTTATTATTTACATTGCCAGGCCGTGCATGCTTTACTTCCATGTGTGTGAATGTGAGCGAGCCCCACTGGTTAGCTCACGGCCGTCGCTCTGGACTTCTCTCATACGGCGGTTACAGCATCGTCATAGAAGCATATAACCCTCTGGTTAGAAATAGGTAAACGCCATTTACTCTTTAGCCATAGTTAGCACTGTTAGCATTGTTAGCTGTGAGAGGCCTGCCATGTTGAGAGCAAAGCATAATGCGCCCAGTCTCAGATCCTTTAAAAATGTGAAATGGTGACCGTGACATTTTCCAGAATTACAATATTGGGCATATTGCGTTTGCCTTTACCACGAAAGCACACTGTGCCAAGTGCAAGCACAGATAGGCCTTAGAGGACAAGAGCATGAAAAACAGAAAATAAGTTATTAATATATGGAATGAAGGTCTCGGATCCTCCAACCTACCTCCTGTTTAGGCCATCAGCAGGACAGTTGGTCCATGTAGGAGGAAATAAAAGAACATTGGTTATAACCACACACACGTACAGTTGATGTGTGTGTGCTGCGAGGTCAGTTCACTGACTGCTTAAAACACAAGACACATTTTGTATTTTATTCAATCGAATCAAATACAATGATGAATAATGGACAAATGAGCCACAGTGCCACTGTGCTGGGCCTGTAGTTCTACACTTAAGGTACTGCTCTGCTACAAAACGGGGCGACTGTGGCTCAGTGGTGAGCAGGGTCGTCCTTCAAATCAGAGGGCCGACCGTTCGATCCCCGTCTCCGCTAGCTCATGACGATGTTTCCATGGGCAAAATGTCTCCCGTAGCTGTGCCTACGGTGTGTGAATGTGTATGAATGTTAATTACAATGCTGATGTTTAAGTGAAACCGTAGCTCCTCCCATCAGTGTGTGAATGATGTAATGTAGTGTGAAAGCGCTTCGAGTGGTCAGAAGACTCGAAAAGATCTATACAAGTCCGGGTTAATTTACCATTCAGGACTCCTCTCATTAGTTACAGCACTCAGGTTCAAGAGAACAGCTTGCATCCTAACAGTTGATAACCACTTCAGCCGTAGCGGCTGACACTACTACAGCGTGTGTGTGTGTGTGTGTGTGTGTGTGTGTGTCTGACCGCATTTCCTTCAGCCCCTTGGTCTGGATGACGTGGAGGATTTGTTTGGGAGTCATGGGTGCATCCGAGAAGTTCTCCAAAACCTGGAAAACACCCACATTGTTTTTACCAGACTGACAACATACTTCTGCACTAAGACAAAAACATGAACACATGACAAGTCAAGATCTGGCAAGTGCCTCTCAATTTCTCCAAGAGATTCAACATGATTGACAAGTTAAGAAATGGTATAGCAGACTAACATCTTGTTTTGCTCGCAACATTATCAGAAGCAGGTCAGAGAGCAAGAGAAGCAGTGTTTCAGGAATGAAACACAAGAGGCCTCATTCGGATTAGAGCCCAACGGATACTGAATTTTGGTTGAGGCTGATATGCATATTGATATTTGATTATCCATTTGAGTGAGATATACACATATATACATACACATTTCAACAAATGTGACCAGCATACTGTAGTGAGTGGGACATTTACAGTAGTAAAATAAACTTGAATAAACTACATTTATAAATACATAAGTTTAAGTAGTAAATTAACTAAAAATGATACAAGTACATAAACAATAAGGGAATTTGTAAAAAGTTAGAACAAGTAATTTATGATTAATCTTTTTGTATTTATCCATCATTTACTTGAACTCTTGTTTGTGCCCATTTCACGATTAAAAGGAAAGCCTTTCCATCAGTCATATCAACAGATTGAATCACAATTTCAAATGTCTTGTTACAGCTTAAGCAAACAAATGATTGCGCAAGTATTTGTATCCATGTCCGGTAATGTCATGTTTAATAAGGGATTTAGTGACATCTAGCTAAACACCCCTCTGCTTACACAGCATGTCTGAGAACTGACAAGGCCTTCAGGTAACACCGTCAAAAGCTCCGTCTAGTCAGTGTGTGATTAGTCTGTTCTGCTGTAGAAACATGGTGGACTCTGAAGAGGACCTGCTTCCTATGTAGATATGAAGGGCTCATTCTGAGCTCATGAAAACACAACACTTCTCAGGTTTCAAGTGATTGTACACCAGTGAAAAAAGTTATGAATATAATATTCCATTTCTGTTAATAGATCAAATGACACAAATGTGCAACAAAGCAGATTTAAGAAGCAGCCACGGACATTTTGTATTTAACTTATCCGATGGTTGTTTTTTTTTATATTTATTTTTTCTACACCGTTGTTTGACTTTTGATTGAAATTGTCCTGTACTTGTAAAGCACGTTTCTAGTCTTCCGACCACTCAAAGCGCTTTAACACTATATGACATCATTCACCCATTCATACCCTGATGGGAGGGGCTAAGATTCTATCTGCATATCAGGAGTAACTAACATTCATACACCCTATATTATTACACATTTCAATAGATTTCCAATTTATAATTGAAATCCTGACACCACTACTTGCCAATGGTTAATCATGCATTGCTCTTGATTTGTTTAAGTTTGTTTTTTTAAACATTATATGAAGCCTACTTAACCTACAGTTCAAGAAAATTGCTTTGGATCGTAATGAAATGTAGTGTAAATATGCAATGTAAATGTTATGCTATTGTTATTAACTAATAGGCAAATTGAGATATTGGAACTGGGGAAAAAGGTAGATTGGTGCACGGCTAGTCGAACTCACCGGATGTAGACTTTCTACACCCAAGACGGGAGTAGAAAGCTAAAGGGTGCCCCCAAACCATTCTGCAGCTCTGACCCGGCGCTGTTGGTAACTATGCACAGGATAACCATGGTTCCGTGGCGTCATATTGGATTCATACTTTTAACACAGTTGGGCCATTTAGTCGAAACGGAATTTGTCATGTTTCCTCAATGTAGTACACATGATGGATGCAGTATTTGTAGTCTGTAGTACTTCAATCTTTGTAATTGTAAGATACAGCCATGCTATTTTGTTTCTGATGTGTACAGAGTGGACATTGGCTATGGCAACATCCCCCTGCATTATATCGAGAGGTGAACTAATGTTCTGCCCATCCAATTTGCAAAAATGAGGGGCGAAGAAAATCAAAACTAATTTCAATTGAATGCAGACCAGTCCAACACCACCACTAACCACAAGCTCAATAATAAACATATAGTGAAAGTTTTTGCAGAAAACCGGTCACTATACGCTTCCTAAAAGCAGAATATGTGGCTGGGCTTTCGTACTGAATTGCACTTAAAATTATATTGGTGTACATAATGAAGTAGCTAGGGATGTATATGGTGACCAGCAGCTGTGAGACCTCTACGAGGAATATGAATAAGGACCATGAAACCGAATCCTTCTAATATACTTCAATCGCCGTCTGTATATAATAGGGATGTGCTTTAAAAAATAACCAACTACTCCTTTAATTGACCTTCTAAACCTGAGTGAATACAACTTCTTTCATTGTATGCAGAACCTCCTCGTTTTACAGTGTATGTAAGTGTACACAGCTAGGAGACAGTGACTGTGGTTCTCTTCTCTACCAGCTGCACGAGAAGAAAACAAGGGCCTATCCGGCCAAACAGACCCAAGTAACCAGTGAACCCATTGCCCTCACACTGGGGATGAACAGTAGCCACACCTGACCAGCATGTTACACAATCATACATGGACGTATCCAACAAGTAGCCAACTGTCCAGATTGCCGTGCACTTTCAATTAATTAAGTGTATATTTTGAGTTTTGAAAAAATCCCACCAGTTTGCTATTGGTTAGCGGTTTGCCTTCAACCGTTTCACGTGACAGCACCTCTTTCCTAAATATCTAATGACTTTCTTCCCAATCTTCCCACAGTCTGGCTGCTGTAACGTCCACTAATATTAATGTAACGTATTTGATGTCCCTGCACCATTCCATGCCCTTCTGTATGCACACTAGTGTTCAACGTTAGCTGTTGGCTTTGCTAGCGGTAGCTTGCATTATGGTCAGCATAATCATCTAGCTAACGCAAATAGCGACTGTTGCACAATGGTAGCCGTTTCAGTAACGTTATGAGCGCAACAACATCACGTCGTGTAGACTGGAGAGTTCACGTGGAGTGCGTAAACTCGTCGCGTATCACGACACACTCAGCTTGCTCAGATGGTAATTAGCGTCGGGCTAGCTAGCCTGCTTCCTAGCAAACAAAGAGCTCAAAACAGGAGAGGTGGACGTTAGCGTGCTAGCCAGTGTTAGCATGTTGGGCTACGTCGCTGAGGCTAGCTCTTTATGTTGGCAGCCAGAAAGACAAGCAGCACATGTCTAATGCACCTTATTACATGGACTCCAGACATACTCTGAGCTAACCTAGCTGATACTACAGTAGTGTAGAGGCAGTGGTCGTGAGAAGAATGGACACAACAACACACCTGGATCCATCACGTCACATCACTTCATACATCATTTAACGTTACATGCAACGAGTTAAATGCTCAAAATAGACCGTTTACCATGCGAGCTGCCTCAGCCCAGGTCCGCTCCTTCTTTCTCTTTTGTTTGTCCTTCATTTCCTCTGCGCTGGTGTCTGCGGCTGTCCTGCTGTGTGTCTACAAAGCAACTCTCAATGCGATGGCGGTTTAGCTACTTAGCAAAATGGCTAACTACGTTCTAGGTTAACTGTGTAGACCCAGAACAAGGCGTTCCTTTTACCTCAAGACGATGCTATGGTGTCGGCTAGTATCTGATGATAATTCTTGCTACTGCGTCCAGTGCCTCGTCTAAACTAGCTCAACACGCATCGTCTCTCTGGAGCACAGAAGCAGTGTGAGTGCAGGGCTGGTGCTACTGCAGGACAAGCCTCTTTGGAATGCAACAACCAGGTCAAAGGTCAAACCCTCCGCAGGAATGCAACAAAACAATGTCCGGCCCTCCGCATGCAAATATTACACTTGAACAGATGCCGCATCCACATAATCAAATTATATTGTTTCAGATTGAGCCCTCCATCATCCACCATACATATATTATATCTTAACCAAATATTGTATAACAATAGAGTCCATCTGTGAGACATCTGTTAGACAACACATTGAATACAATGACATTATAAGTCATTACATTATATAACAAAACGGAGGCCTTTTTTTGTCAAGTAGAACAAAGTTAAAGATTTCCAACAAGGATGTTGCATGAGAGTATTTCAGCAGGGGAGTGTATGTACATAGTCCACTGGCTGAAGGATGTTCCTTACTTCATAGTGTTTGAATACCAGCTATTTGCTTCAATAATTACTTGATTATTCATACTCAATAAGAAATAGATTACTTGTTATATCTGAGGTCCAGTGATCCTTTATCAAAGGGAATCCCTCCACACACAAGATGGAGCAAGTTCACATTAAGTTGGTTCTGCAACAATTGTGCAATTTGATGTCATCACCTTTGGCTTTGGGAAATTGAGATGGTTTATAAACAATATGTCCCCTGCCTTCGCCCTATGTCAGCTTGGATTGGGTCTCATGTGCATACCTATTCATTTACGTAGTTTTTTCTCAATATTATCTTTATTAGAAAAATATTTTTGCAGAACTCTTACAGTGTGGTAAAATAGGTATGTAATCTCAGCCCATCCAGACCGTGATGTGGCTGCTAGCAGGATACGTCCCCTGTGATATTATTGGCTGTGTCTAATACATCTCCAATACCCAAAATGACCAAACATGTACAATGTTCTAACAGACGCCTAGGCATGATTTTTGATTCCAGCCTCAATATTTTAATTTCATATTAGCAGAGTAATCAAATCTTGCCTCCACCACCTCAGAAATAATGCCGCGATCCATTCAGTTTTGAGTTTTAAGATTTAAATTTTTCACAGTTGACTTGATTGTTTTCTGTACTTTATTATATTATGTTTTTGTAAATAACGTGGTACATGTTGATTTTGATAATTGCTGTAGAATATACAATAAAGTAAATCATTATTGTAATCTAATTTGTATATATATGGTCTTTGTGTGTGTATTACACCTCAAGAATATTCACGCAAATCCTTCTAATGTTGGGAAATCAATCTGTTTTAAAATGTTCATTGTTCAGTTCAGTTTTTTAATAATCTGAACTCAAGTGAGTCAACATTGGAAATTACTTTTGTGCAACACCTTTCAAAGACAGACCAAATCTTTTCCCACACAGTTGTTTCAATAGTTTTATATTATAAAGTAATATTATGGAGGAAAATGCTACAGAGTAAAACTTAATTTTTTTTTTTTAGAATACGTGTATTAGTCTAATACTTTGGCAATTAGCGAGCTCCTTTGGATTTATATGTGTAGTCGGTTATGGTTGGATTGAAAAAGTCGTCGCAGGTCAAAAATAAAATAGAAAATGGAACCATATTTTAACAGTTATTCTTATTAGTATAATACAAATTGTGTGTGTGTGTGTGTGTGTGGATGGATGGATCGATTGTGATGTAACTCTACCAGAATGCATTTAATTGACTTGTCAAGCAAGTTATTCTTAATACTATAATCAAAATTGTGTGCGCGCGCGCGTGCGTGCGTGTGTGGATGGATCGGGTGTGACGTCACTCTCCCAGAATGCATGGCTTCCAGCGCGGCGCCCAGCAGTCCAGGCCCGGACTCTAAGAAACATCTTTAAAAACTTGTTACAAAATGTCGATATGGAGACGGAATGGCGGCTGGACGGAGAGCTGGACTGAGGTTCTGCCGGTAAGTAGCGTTGTGTCCGTGTCCGTTAACCGGAGCGGGACTTGTACCCTGCTCGGTAACACACACAGGAGTTAGCTCCCGTAAGACGAACTCCGATACAACTTCGTGAAACGCTCATCTTTTGTTTTTTAAACGGCATGCTGGTTTCTCTAACTCTCTTAACTTCACCCGCAGCCACACCGGCACTAGTCTGTGGGTTCTCTCCACGTAGAACCAACGGTACACACACTCAAACATCCACGCAGGAAATCTAATGTCGTCTCCGCCGCCGAAATGTGTGAACGGAGCCGGGCTAGCAGTCCAATGTAGCCCCGGTCTGGTGGTGACCCCGTCCCACCGCTCTCTCACGCGACTAGCCGAGACTTCATCGCTTCAGTCACGCTCATTTCGCCTCTTCGCTCGGTTCCACCGGGATCATAATGTGCTCGGAGTTTAACACCGGGGGGGGGGGGGGGGGGGGGGGGGGGGGGGGGGGGGGGGGGCAGGTAGCAGAAACGGTGTGGGGATTAATGTGGCAGCTCCATGCTGAGGACCCACAAGATGGCACTACCAGCTCCCATCACCCAGCTCCTAATAGTCGTTCAGGCATCTCCTATAAAGACCTGGAGAACATCCACTGGTTCAGACTACTCAAGTGACAGGGGTATGAGTATAATTGAAGACTGGGCCATTTTAAAGTGAAAGTCCTGTATGCAGATATGTCTTGCATAAAATAGTCAAAGTATTTACAACAACTATTACAAGCATGGCCCTGTTCTGAGGTGGTCCAGCTCACGGCAGGTCTAAATACTGGATGCACACTCTGGAGTCAAACAGATTTGATCTTGTTTAAATTAATTTCATATCTCTAGCCAATCACAAGTTTGTCACAAAGGGAATTGCAGTACTTAACTGAACAAGTGCAGTTGTCATGTAGTTTTTTTTTTATTGCCTTCTCCCAAACGGGAGTGAGGTTGTATGATTAGTCTGTTAATATTCAGTATTTTTTATTCTTGATCTACTAACCAGTATAGTGTGTATCAAAGTCGGATATATCTTATTTCTTGGTGCACACGTGCTGTTTATTTTGACTCCACATACACTGTCCAGCAGCCTCAAATACTCAGTGGAATGCCATGTGTGGATTAATCTGTTGCTGTAAATGCAACAACAAATGCACTATTTCTTCTGTTTGAATAACCATTACAAACTACAGTGTCTAGCTGCATAGGAAACTACTGAGCCTTTTTCTAAAGATAGAATTATATATATATGGTGAGGTATTTTTTATAAAAAAGTGCATATGCAAACTTTCACCAGATACTTTATTAGGTTTGCACTCAGAACTACCTCTTTAATTCTTGGTGACATAGATTCAACAAGGGCCTGGATAAAAAGAGAGAGTTTGGTCCACTTTGATGTCGTCAGTAGTTGCTGTAGATTGGTCGGTGGCACACTCCCTTGACAGGGCTATACGATATATCTTTTCAGCATAGACAATGCAATGTGTCCATATGCAAAAGTCACAAGGCAAATTAACCTTGTGCTTCAGGTTTTTTTTTTTGCCGCTTGATCTAAAATTAAAACTTACACGATTCTCATTTTCCATAAGCAATCCAGCGTTTCCTGTTTCTACCCACAGTCTGGGTGGGCTATATAATGAACCACATACAGTATATCTGTACACCTCTCAGTGGGTGGGGTCAACCCGGGGAATTCAGGTCATAGACAGGTGCTCAGAAAGTGTGTTTTTGCATCTCTTGATGTACTGAGGCAAACTAGAAATAACATGGGTACAGTAAAAGTAAAAGCTAGACAGGAATTCCATGGCGATATCTGCCTCCCACCTGACCCGACGTGAAACTTTGAAACTGTTTATACATCTACTTTAACATATACAAAATTAGGATGCTAATTACTGTATATTTTCACATCACAGGAAAAAAGCAAGGTCAGTCTTCGCAAATATTGTGCGGCTGATGATGCCAAACAAACATATTTGGAGCCAATACTGATATTGGGAAGTTAACCATTCTGATCTCAATATATTGGGGGTTATTCTTGCATAAATAAGGTTTGTGTTTAAAACCCCAAGTGAATTTCAATGAACCAATATTTATTCAATAAAATCCAGAGACCCATTAGGATCTGGCCATTTGTGAGACTACCACATCTTAGTTGAATCAATTGGGAGCGTTGATTGAGATTTTCCGTTAAAGATTAGACTGTCTGATAACGTCATTATCCCCATAAAAAATTTGCTTTGAGAACCAATCAGATCCCCGTGTTTGATAAGCTGTATGCCTCACTGTAACTCCTGACAAGTACTCCGAGTACATTAGTAAAATTAGTAATATCACTGTATCAAAACACAAAGTCCTGCATTCAAAATATTACTTTAGGAAAAGTATTGGCATCAAAAGTACTCATTATGCAGATTGGTCCATTTCAGAATAATATGCATTACGGATTATAATAAGCAGCACCACGGATTGTAGCCACCTTGCCCGGACAAGGGAAACCGGGGCACCCTCCCAGAGCCAGACCCAGGAGGGGAGCTCGTCGGCGAGCGTCTGGTGGCCGGGCTTTCGCCCATGGGGCCCGGTCGGGCTCAGCCCGAAAGAACAACATGGAGCAGCAGTCACCCTGTGGACCCACCACCCGCAGGGAGAATTATCGGGGTCGGGTGCTATGTAGACCGGGCGGCGGGCCAGGCGGGAGACCTGGGCGGGCCGATCGCCGGCAGCATAGACTAGCTCTAGGGACGTGGAACGTCACCTCACTAGCGGGGAAAGAGCCGGAGCTGGTGCAGGAGGTGGAGCGGTACCAGCTAGATATAGTTGGGCTCACCTCCACGCACAGCATGGGCTCTGGAACCAAGCTCCTGGAGAAGGGTTGGACTTTGTCCTTTTCTGGAGTTGCCCAGGGTGAGAGGCGCCGGGCGGGAGTGGGGATACTCACGAGCCCCCGGCTGAGCGCCGCTGTGTTGGAGTTTTCCCCGGGGAACGAGAGGGTCGCCTCCCTGCGCCTACGGGTTGCGGGGAGTAAGGCTCTGACTTGTTTGTGCTTATGCACCGAACAGCATTTCGGAGTATCCGGCCTTCTTGGAGTCGGTGGGAGGGGTCCTGGAAAGGGCGCCGCCTGCCGACTCCATAGTTCTCCTGGGAGACTTCAACGCTCACATGGGCAATGACAGAGAAACCTGGCGGGGCGTGATTGGGAGGAACGGCTTACCCGATCTGAACCCGAATGGTGTTTTGTTGTTGGACTTCTGTGCTAGCCACAGTTTGTCCATAACGAACACCATGTTCGAACATAAGGTGGCTCATAAGTGTACCTGGTACCAGAACACCTTAGGCCGGAGATCAATGATCGACTTTGTAATCGTATCATCTGATCTGCGGCCGTATGTCTTGGACACTCGGGTGAAGAGAGGAGCAGAGCTGTCAACTGATCACCACCTGGTGGTGAGTTGGATCAGATGGCGGGGGACTCTGCTAGAGAGACCTGGCAAGCCCAAACGTGTAGTGAGGGTGAACTGGGAACGTCTGGCAGAGGATCCTGTCCGGGAGGTCTTCAACTCCCACCTCCGGAAGAACTTCTCACAAATCCCGAGGGAGGCTGGGGACATGGAATCCGAGTGGACCTTGTTCAAAGCCTCTATTGTGGACGCGGCTGCTCGGGGCTGTGGCCGGAAGGTCATCGGTGCCTGTCGTGGCGGCAACCCTAGAACCCGGTGGTGGACACCGGGGGTGAGGGTAGCCGTCAAACTGAAGAAGGAGGCCTTTCGGGCCTGGCTGGCCCAGGGGTCTCCTGAAGCAGCTGACGGGTACCGGCGGGCCAGAAGGGCTGCAGCTGCGATGGTCGCGGAGGCTAAAACTCGGGCATGGGAGGAGTTCGGGGAGGCCATGGAGAAGGACTTTCGGTTGGCCTCAAGGAAGTTCTGGCAAACCATCCGACGGCTCAGGAAGGGAAAGCAGGGTCTACCCCAGGCTGTTCTCAGCAGGGGGGGGGGGAACTGCTGACCCGGACTGGGGACATCGTCAGGCGGTGGAAAGAGCACTTTGAGGAACTCCTAAACCCGGCCAACATGTCCCCCGGAGAGGGGGCAGCGCCGGAAGACTTTGGGGTGGATTCACCCATATCCCTGGCAGAGGTCGCTAAGGTAGTCAAAAAGCTCCTTGGTGGCAAGGCGCCAGGGGTGGATGAGATCCGCCCTGAGATGCTGAAAGCGCTGGACATTGTTGGGCTGTCGCATGGGGGTCGGGAACAGTGCCCATGGACTGGCAGACCGGGGTGGTGGTTCCCATCTTCAAGAAGGGGGACCGGAGAGTGTGCTCGAACTATCGTGGTATCACACTGCTCAGCCTCCCGGGAAAAGCTTATGCCAGGGTGCTGGAGAGGAGGCTCCGACCGCTTGTCGAACCTCAAATTCAGGACGAACAGTGCGGATTCCGTCCCGGTCGTGGAACAGTGGACCAGCTCTTTACCCTCGCAAGATTACTGGAGGGGTCCTGGGAGTTTGCCCAACCAGTTTACATGTGCTTTGTAGACCTGGAGAAGGCTTTCGACCGGGTCCCTCTGGGGTTTTTGTATGGGGTGCCGGACCCGTTGGCACGGGCCATCCGGTCTCTGTATGCCTGCAGTAGGAGCTGTGTTCGTCTCCTCGGTAGTAAGTCAGACACGTTCCCGGTGGGTGTTGGCCTCCGCCAGGGCTGCCCTTTATCACCGGTCCTGTTCGTGACCTTCATGGACAGGATATCTAGGCGCAGCCAGGGGGCGGAGAGGATCCGGTTCGGGAGTCTCGGGATCGCCTCTCTGCTGTTTGCGGATGATGTGGTCCTGTTTGCCTCCTCGGACCGTGACCTCCAGCATTCACTGGGGCGTTTTGCAGCCGAGTGCGAAGCGGCAGGGATGAGAGTTAGCACCTCCAAATCTGAGGCCATGGTGCTCTGCCGGAAACCGGCGGATTGCTCCCTCCAGGTGGGGCCAAACTGCCTACCCCAAGCGAAGGAGTTCAAGTATCTCGGGGTCTTGTTCACGAGTGAGGGTAAGGTGGAGCGGGAGATCGACAGGCGGATCGGTGCGGCTGCAGCAGTAAAACAGGCGCTGTACCGGTCCGTCTTGGTGAAGAGGGAGCTGAGCCGGAAGGCAAAGCTCTCCATTTACTGGTCGGTCTACGTTCCAACCCTCACCTATGGTCACGAACTCTGGGTCGTGACCGAAAGAACGAGATCTCGGATACAAGCAGCCGAAATGAGCTTCCTCCGTAGGGTGGCCGGGCTCAGCCTTAGAGATAGGGTAAGGAGCTCGGACATCAGGGGGGAGCTTGGAGTCGAGTCGCTGCTCCTTCGTGTCGAAAGGAGTCAGCTGAGGTGGTTCGGGCATCTAGTCAGGATGCCTCCTGGACGCCTCCCATTAGAGGTTTTCAGGGCACGTCCAACTGGTAGGAGGCCCCGGGGAAGACCGAGGACACGCTGGAGGGATTATATCTCCCGGCTGGCCTTGGAACGCCTCGGGATCCCCCAGAATGAGCTGGAAAGTGTTGCGGGTGAGAGGGAAGCCTGGGTCGGCCTGCTGAACCTGCTGCCACCGCGACCCGACCCCGGATAAGCGGGTGATAATGGATGGATGGATGGACGGATTATAATTATTGATGCATTAATGTGTTGATCATTTTAATATTGCAGCTGGTAAAGATTAAGGTGATTTTTACTGCTTGATATTACATCACGGTTCATTCGTTGATTTATATTATGTTTACAAGAGCACAAAACTCTTCATACATTTAGCCTCTTACGTTTGCTCTCCAATAGCACCACATGGATTTAACTCAGAAGGTACAACATGTTGTTCTGGGGGAGCTGGACTCCAAACCCCCTCCAGTCCCAAGTCCACCATGACAGTCTCACAGAATCCTGTGGGAAACACTGCATACAAAACCAAATCTAACTTCACTATTGTTATCACAACAAATACAAAGAAAAGTATTATTGGTACAAATTCACAAACATACGTTAGCTTTTATAGATCATTTTGTCTAAGAATTAAAATCATATTATTTGACATCTGACAAATCTCTCGTATCAATGTATTTAAATACATAAAATAAAGGCTGTTATTTGAAGATAATTCAATATTTATATTAAATAATTGAGTGATGGCGCTCCAGAGGAGGGCGGGGCTTAGGGCTCAACGGGAGCTACTTCTGTCGTTTGCACCTGGTTTGGCTAGAAAAGTCAGACAATGATATGGCTTCACAACTAAATATTTGTTCTTAAAATACAGACGTGAACTATTTGAAATATATTTGTACGCACTATGTCCATGGCACCACATCCTAACTGGCCGCTAGCAACGCAGTTTTGCACAGCACGTCTTCCTGTTTATATAATCCTACTGCTCGCTTTTCTAGCGCTGCAATGGACGAGGAACAGCAAGTTGGTGAAGTGAGGCGATACGATATCTCTGGATTTCACCACAAAAACCTAAATAATGTTCAGCTGGCTGGCGGGAGATCGCCAGAGAGCTGAGTGTATCTGACTTGCTGTTTTAATATTGCAATATCTAATGGACATATCAATAACCTAAAACAATATGGACGTGTGTTTTTTGTTTACAAAGTGGATGCAAAGACAGCAAATACTACTCACCCATTTAAGTGGTTAGGTCTCCAGTCTGATCTTGAGTTGATGGGTATGTGGGTTGTTTACATGACATGGTGTCTCTGCCATCGTTATGGCTGTTTGAGTTATTCCTCTCTCTTTCATTCAGTAAACTGTACAATCACTGGGATCATAACTCTCACGGTTCTGATCATATCACAGTTTTGAGTCACAGATTGGATCAGATCAGCACAAAAGGATCAAATACGATGTTTAGAGATGCACAAGCATGTTTCTTTTTGCCGGGCTAGTTTTTCGTTTCAAACAGCCACCTTCATATAGCTAAACTATTTTAGTAGCAGCATTTTCTCCCCATCTCTCTGATACTTCTGTGTGAGCAGTGAGGTTAGAGAAGGCTGAGCTAAATATTAGCAACATTTATTCTCCATCTCGCTGGCATTGCAGCTTACCTCCAATCACAGGTTGTCATCTCAAAAGTTGGAGCCACACTCGCAACAATACAGCAAGAGGACATTTTCCAAGTCTTTAGCACACTCCTCTGATTGCAGTCATTCCTTAGTTTTGCCTCTAACGCGATGATGTTATCATGACATTGAGACGAAAGGGGTCTATAAATCGCCCCCAGTGCGTGTGTGTGTACTTTCATCACTTTAAATTAATAAATTTGAACACGCACAACATTGCTATAGCTCCATTTGAAGTAACGTTTTTTTTTACCATTACTGCCTTGTTAGGACATGAAGGTATTCTGTCCGATGAAACTTTAGAAACCATTTAGAAATCGTTAACATCATCCAGTGCAAAAATGTAACGGTGCAAACTGGAGCAGAAATGGAATAGAAATCATACTAAAATAGGATCAAATATACCGGAGTGACTAGAATGTAAAAGCCTGCCTCGAATACATCTCTCGCTCTGCGGTACATAGATTTATGTTAAAAAGCTTGTGTTTAGAAACTGCCTAATGAAAAAGTGATTCAAGACATTTAATTAATATAGAAGGAAGCTTTATTTTATTAAGATAATATGTAACAAGGAAATGAAAAGCCATGCTTCCATCCAAGAGACAAGCATTGACCAAACTTCACACCTGCACATTTATACATTTATATAATGACTGTCTGGCACCATCTTGGTTAGGACAGCAAGACATAGTCTTGTATGAGCTGAAGAACATTCCTGCCCGATAGTAACGTATAGACCGCCAAGCTCTTTCACCTCAGGTTTCTTTCTTGACATTGGACTCTTGTGCTCAGATAGACTATTTATGTGCCTCAACTCAGCTGATGAAAATGCACATAATTCACATTTAATTTGTTGCACATTTCTAAAACGGCTTAAAATTCACTTGATCAAATATTTGGGCTGAGGCCATCATGTAAATTGAATATTCAAATCAGTTTATTTTATATAGCGCAATATTACAAATTTGCCTCAGAGGGCATTACAATCTGTACACATACAACATCCCTGTCCCAGGACCTCACATCGGATCAGGAAAAACTTCCAAATAATAGAAAAAACAGAGCAAGAGCAACAGAGGAGGATCCCTCTCCCCGGATGGACAGAAGCAATAGATGTCATGTGTACAGAATGAACAACATTACAAAGTTACATAAACACATTACATGAATATGACAATGTATGAATGGACCTCCAATCCATGAAACAGAAGGAGGAGGGGGGGAGGGGCATCAGCAGGGCCAACGCGGGAGGCCGGCTCACCAGGCATCAGACACCTCCAGGTCCAATGGACCCTATGAGACGTGAAGTCACAACGACTCCGGGGAGGAAGCAGAGTTAATAAGGTGCAATGGAGAGATGTAAATTCATCCATAAGGAGAGAGAGAAGAGGAGATAGGTGCTCAGTGTATCCTAAAACATCCCCCAGCAGCCTATAGCAGCATATCAAGGGGCTGGACCAGGGCAAACCTGATTCAGCCCTAACTATGAGCACTATTAAAGAGGAAAGTCTTAAGTCTATTCTTAAATGAGGTGACTGTCTGCCTCCCGGACTGAAAGTGGAAGCTGGTTCCATAAAAGAGGAGCTTGATAACTGAAGGCTCTGGCTCCCATCCTACTTTTTAGGACTCTAGGAACCACAAGTAGCCCCGCTTTTAGTGAGCGCAGCTCTCTAGTGGGGCAATATGGTACTACAAACTCCTTAAGATATGAAGGTGCATCACAAATCAAGGCTTTGTAGGTGAGGAGGAGAATTTTAAATATGATTCTTGATTTTACAGGGAGCCAGTGCAGAGCAGCTAATACAGGAGTAATGTGATCTCTTTTCTTAGTTTTTGTGAGTACACGAGCTGCAGCATTCTGGAGACTTATTAGAGCAGCCTGATAATAAGGAGTTGCAGTAATCCAGTCTGGAAGTAACAAACGCGTGAACCAGCTTTTCTGCATCTTTTTAAGACAAGATGCGTCTGATTTTTGAAATGTTACGTAGATGAAAAAATGCAGTCCTTGAAATTTGCTTAACGTGGGAGTTAAAGGACAAGTCTCGGTCAAAGATAACTAGAGATTCTTTAGTGGTGTTGGATGCCAGGGCAATGCCATCTACAGAAACCACATCGCCAGATAATTGATCTCTGAGGTGTTCAGGTCCGAGTAAAATAACTTCAGTTTTGTCTGAGTTTAACATCAGGAAGTTGGAGGTCATCCATGTTTTTATGTCTTTAAGACATTCTTGAATTTTAGCGATCTGGTTGGTCTCCTCTGGTTTGATCGATAGATATAATTGAGTATCGTCTGCATAGCAATGAAAGTTTATGGAGTGTTTCCTGATAATGTTGCCCAAAGGAAGCATATATAAGGTAAATAAAATTGGTTCAAGCACAGAACCTTGTGGAACTCCGTGATTAACGTTGGTGGTTATTGAGGCTTCATCGTTTACAAATACAACTTGAGATCGATCTGATAAATAGAATTTAAACCAGCTTAGTGCGGTACCTGAAATGCCAATCGACTGATCCAGTCTCTGTAATAGGATGTCATGATCAATGGTGTCGAACGCAGCACTAAGGTCTAATAATACCAGTACGGAGATGAGTCCTTTATCTGATGCAATTAGGAGGTCATTTGTAATCTTCACCAGTGCTGTCTCTGGGCTGTGGTGTTTTCTAAATCCTGACTGAAACTCCTCAAATAAACTATTCTGATGTAAAAAGTCACACAACTGATTTGCGACTACTTTCTCAAGTATCTTAGAGAGGAAGGGAAGGTTAGAGATCGGTCTGTAGTTAGCCAACATCTCTGGATTAAGAGTGAGCTTCTTCAGAAGAGGTTTAATTACTGCTACTTTGAAGGAATGTGGTACATGGCCTGTTAGCAAAGACACATTAACAATATCCAGCAGAGAGGTGCCAATTAAAGGCAACACGTCTTTAAGCAGCCTCGTTCGGATGGGGTCCAAGAGACAGGTAGATGGTTTAGAAGTAGAAACCGTTGAGGACAATTGGTCTAAGTTAATGGGGGAAAAGCCATCCAATTGTACACCAGGGCATACAGCCGTTTCCAAGGCCATTCCTCTTGAGGACAGATCTGCATTGGTTGAGGGCAAGAGATCATCAATCTTGCCTCCAATAGTTAAAGTATTTTCATTAAAGAAGTTCATGAAGTCATTACTACTGAGGTCTATAGGAATACACTAGGGCTGCAACTAACGATTATTTTAATAATTGATTAATCTGTCGATTATTTGTTCGATGAATCGGATATCTAGGGGCTGAAAAAAAAAGCAGTAATTTCCAACCCTTTATTCAACAGAACTGTGCAGGAAAATGCACAGGTAACAGGTACCGTAAGTTCCGGACTATAGAGCGCACCTATCTATAGGCCGTACCTGCTAATTTTTAAAAGAAAAAATAAATTGCACTTGTCTATAAACCACAGGAAAAGGGGGCGTGGCTTGTCTCCGTAAAAACAGTTATTATTTCCGCTGTCCACCACGGGGGAAATAACCATTAGTTCTCGCACAACCGTATGGCTCTCTCTGATGGTC
The DNA here is from genome assembly GCF_009769545.1 of Cyclopterus lumpus. Taxonomy (NCBI): domain Eukaryota; kingdom Metazoa; phylum Chordata; class Actinopteri; order Perciformes; family Cyclopteridae; genus Cyclopterus; species Cyclopterus lumpus. Next base: position 909,780 of record NC_046972.1, read on the forward strand.
TTTGCTCTACCGGCTTTTTTTTTTTGCTCCGCGCTCAACTCAACTTTCTTTTTTTTTTGTATACTCAAACATCTCTGCGTCTTATTGGGTGGCGTAATAATCCCCAACTATCGATTTTTATTGATTCATTGTTGCAGCCCTATAATACACGGCTCCACAGAGCTGTGACTCTGTCAGCCTGGCTACAGTGCTAAAGAGAAACCTGGGGTTGTTCTTATTAGGGTCCTCGTGACGACTTCGTCGTAGAGGAACCTACTGTTTTTCGAGAAATTATTAGGGTCCTCGTGACGACTTCGTCGTAGAGGAACCTATTGTTTTTCGAATGATTATTATTATTCTCTAGCAACAAAGTCGTTTTTGGGGCCTTTATCATATCCCAAACGTTCTTAAATTTCACATGCATATCAGGCCTGGCGAAAAATTTGATAATTTGGAGGTCTCGCATTTTAGTACGAATAATTTTCTCTGTAGCCTCCCCTTGTGTCAAAAAGCCCACGGTTTTTGCTAACAATGACCGATTGACTTGAAATTTGGTTCACATGTCCACTTGGACCTCCTCTACAAAAAAGTCAATGGTGGCCATAAAATGCGCCTAATTAGATTTTCCGCCATTTTGAATTTTGTAAAAAACACGTTTTTTCCATTTTATGCTAAACGCTTGGTCTGATCTTTACGAAAATTTCTGTGGTACATTATTGGTTCAATGTCATCAAATGTTGTGAAAAGATTGTTGATATCTCATTGCGTTCAGAAGATATGGGCCAATTAACTTTTAAGGGGTGCGGCCTCATATTTAAAGACACATAACTTCCAAATGACTTGGCCTATCCATACCAAATTGCTAGCATATGTCCACATTGAGTCCCTTAACGTTCCCTATTTTTTTTCATAATATTTGAAGATTAGGGCTCGCTGCAGTAAATCGCTCAATATGGCCTTTTTTGACGTTTTTGGGCGTTGTAAAACAGCAAAGTCCTCCTAGAGCTTAAACCCGATTCATTCCAAAATCGGGCTGTGTGTTCTAGAGACCTTAGCCATTAAAAGTTATAAAAGGATTTAAAAAATATAAAACTGTGTGTAGGGTGCAACTTCAAAGAAATGCCATTCGTCATGAAAACTTAAGTTGTTTTAACTCGGCCATACATGATCTAATCTGCTCCATATTGTCATGTCATGACATACTGCCCCTGAAGACATCTATATGATAATGTTGCATTCTAGTCATAGCGCCACCTAGTGACAACAGTAGGCTACATGTTTTCTACTTTCATACCCTTCTCCTCACAGATTAATCAGATCCCTCTCAGAATGTGTCAGAATAGACTTAAGTCCTTGATGATGCACCTGTGACCTGTGAAGATTGTATGGACTCGTTAAAGGGCGGCGAGTTGGAGCATCGGTGAAGTTTGATCGGCGAAGTCTGATCCTTCGCCGTGACCGAATAAACCAATGTAACATGCTCGAAACGTAACTAAACTTAGCACACACATTTAAAGTCAAAGATGTAGTTACCTGATACGATGTTAATGCTTCAGAATGGCAATATGGCTCGATAGCGCCCCCTACAAACATTAATTTAAGCAGCCCCAGCGCTACGCTTCACCTACATTAATGAAACTTGGTAGGCATATGTAAACGGTACCGGAAGTCAGTTTGTGTGATTTTTCCAGTAATTCTTGTGTATTTCAAGCCACTATACATTACTGAACTCCTGATGAAGGGAATTGATCAGATCCCCTTCAAATGTATTATGTTGATGCATGTTGTCTTGGGCCATACGGTGGGATACAGCAAGTGGTGGGACTGTTTGCAGTACAGTATAATTTCCAGCATCGCTCCGTGCAGGAAAAAACGTCTAACTCACAGACGCTTACTCCGACGGTCGCAGACATTCCCGGGCCGCTTGAGCCGGCGTCCGGCCAGCACCCCCGACGTGGAGGAGGAACGAGGACCCACACATCGCTGCTTGCAGCTTTAATTTTTCTCTATTACTGATGAGTAATAGGCTTCTCTGTCATTACGGAGAGCCTTTTTATATGTTTTAAGACTCTCTCTCCAAACTAAGCGTGATTCTTCCTGATTGGTGGAACGCCATATGCTTTAAAGCTTTTCGTGAAGTTTGCTTTAGGTCGCGGGTCTGAGGGTTCAGTGGGGCTATCGAGTCTAGTGTCATTCTCAGTGAGCCTGTAGCACTATCGACAAGATGATCAATCTGGGACGGACTAAAGTTAGCACAGGAGTCCTCCGTCACATTGAGACGTGGTATTGAATCAAATGCAGAAGGAATCGCTTCTTTAAATTTAGCCTTGCTAATAACCTACAAATACGATTTTTCTGTAGTGCAGTAGACCTTCAATAGCAAAAGTAAAATTGTTCCATAGTTTAACTTTCACTTGGACCTAGAAAATGACCGGACATTCGTCTCTGACTGCTATCTGGGGGTCCATCTCTGGGGGTTGCCCCCTGCTCTCCTCGGTGGATAATGATCATTTTCAGTGTTTTGCAGAGATATATATATATATATATATATATATATATATTTTTTTTTTTTTTTTTTTTTTTTTGTAGCCCAATAGTGTCGAATGTTTGAATTCTTCTTTAAAGTCTGCTCATCCAGCCTCTTCTTCCCCAATAGCATTTTAGCTGAATGTTATTTGCACAAAGTGACACTTCTTTCTGTTTTGCAGGTCTGTAAAGATATTGAGCTGCCTCTGTGATTCAGCCGCTGTGACTGTGGCATTCAGCGCTGCTGAATACTAAAATAGACTGTGGGCCAACATAAGCACTCTTCTCAAGAAACACACAGGCCCAGTCAGAGCTTCCACAGCTCCTCATCACCACAGCCCTTTTGGGGTTGCTATGGCAGCTGCTGTCACAGAAACCAAGTGCTGGACACAGGCTTGCCCCAGTGAGGCAGGACAGACCACTAGTCATTGCCACAAGAGACCATCAAACAGTCAACAAACAGCACTTAGCATTAATTCGAGCACTCTAAGTTAACAAAACGACAAGAGGTCTGTAGGCTGATGGTCAGCTCTCTGGAAGATCCTCATGAGTCTTGCCTGTGTCTGCTCCGGCTCTTGGCCAGAGTCCCTGTGCAACAGCAGAGTCGGTACTGTTCCTTCTGTTAGACAATGTTTCACCAGCAGGACCATCTGAAGAGCCAGCTGCAGGAGAGCCACCCAGCCAGCAGGCAGCTCTTCCACTGCCAGGAGTGTGGGAAGCAGTACAACACCCAGCTGGGTTATAGACGCCATCTGGTGGCAGCCCACAGTGCTGCATCGGGCCTGCCCTGTCCGGAGGGGTTGCCATCTCTGCTGGAGCACCTGGGCAGCCATATTGACAGGCCTCCACCATCAGAGGGCAACTCTAACGCTACTGTGCCAGTGAGAGAGAGGAAGTACTCGTGTGAGCGATGCGACCGCCGATTCTACACTCGTAAGGATGTGCGGCGTCACGCTGTTGTGCACACTGGGCGCCGTGACTTCTTGTGCCCGCGCTGTGCACAGCGCTTTGGCCGCAGAGACCACCTCACTCGCCATTTGAAGAAGAGCCACGCCCAGGAGTCAGGGTTGATGCCACCCTGCACACCCAGCAGCACTCCTGTGGCGACGCCAACCCCTGCCACCCAGTGCCCAGTGAAGGATGAACTGAGCCCTTTGGCGTCTGATATCGGCTCTGTCTCCAAGGAGCCCATGGAGACTTTCTCAAGGGACATGTACAACTCCTACCCCATGGCCAATCCTGTCCCTGGCATGGGCCACCCTCATGGCCTCATGCAGGGTTCCTTGTCCTCAAATATGGGTGTGGCTCGCCACATGCCCCCCCAATCTTCTCACCCCCACCACCACCACCACCTGCAGCCCCCGGTGGCTGCGCAGCAGCAGCCCTACAGCAACATGGCCAGGTACCAGCATGGATCTACCTCATACCCTCGCGCTGACGTGGACAGTTTCCTGCTGGACCTGCAGAGTGCCCCCCCACCTCACCTGAGTGCAGTCAACTCCTCTACCTCTACCTCCCCTCAGAGGGAGGTGCTGGGTGAAGGCGTCGGTGCTGGCGGTGACCCCCACCTGTTGTCCAGGAGCCCCGCTATTTCTTCAACTGAGATGTCCTGCACCACTAACATGGACCTCGGGCCTCTGCTGGGCTTCCTGCCTTTCAGCCTGCCAACCTACAGCCCTCACATGGGAATGGGAGGGTTAGTGATGAGCTATCCACAGTCCACCACCACCACTTCCCCTTCATCCTCTTCCTCTGGGCTGTCCTCCCAGGCACCAGGGCCTTTCACCTTCTTCCAGCCTCCACAGGCTCATGTACCACAAGGCCCTGGAGTCCATAACCACAGCCAGCTACCTCAAGCATACAGCAGTCCTGCTATGAGCACTTCCAGCTCCCCTACCTCACTACTACCAGGCCTTTCAGCAATAAGCACCTCTGTCCGACAAATGTTGCCTTCACACCTGCTCATGGGTAAAACATGAGAATGGCATCTTTATTGTAAAGCAAATGTGTGACTTTAGCCTGTCAATGCTAAGTATGCTATCTTTTTTATTTTTATTTTGTTGAACACAACAAATCACCTCATCAGTATTACCTCATTATTTAAAAAAGGAATCTTGAACATTTGAGGAAATGTAGGTGGTCTCACTTCAACCAAAGTGGAGGACTACTTCTTTTTTGTCATACCTGTTACCAACAGTGGATGCACTTAACACACTCGTCACAGGTGCTGCACCATGCGGAGAGTTATGCGGTTTTAGGTTCTCATGGAAGATGCTACTGTTTTACGGAATGAGACGTTCTCATTTTAGAATATTGGATCATGAGCAGCCTTACAGAGTTGAAGAGAAATGTTGGTGTAAGATGTACTCTACTTCATCTAGTGAGTACAAAAACAATTGAGAATGCAAACAGCACTGTCTGTACTCATATCTTGCACTTAACTCACTAACATTTGCAGTAAAGAGCTTACAATGAGCTTTACATCCACTGATGTGTCCGAGCACGTCAGCAGACGGGAAACGACCATTGATGAAATAACCAAATGTTATCATCAACCATTGTTTGAAGTAGATCTAACCTACGTCTGTCAGAATTTGGCCTATTTTTAAAGTTACAGTAAAATAATAACTGTAAAGCTTGAACAGCAGAGTGGGTAAACCTTAAAAAAAGGTTTTGTTGAAGTTCAGACAGAAGTGTTGCATAGAAACTGTTTCTTCATAATGTTTTGACTGTATTGTTTAATATAATGCCGTTTTTGTGACACTTCATGGTTCACCTGCAAACTGCAAGTAACAACGGCCTGTGACGATTAGGGCTGCACAATATATTTCAGCATCGACATTGCAATGTTTGCGACGCATCATGCTACAACTTTTCTGCTGCTTGATACAAAAGGAAACCTCCCACATTTTCTAATTTTAATGACTAATTCAGTTTCCCATTAAATTGCTACAGTTCACTTGGCAGTTTCATAATGAACTGCATATATTTTACACAAACTAGGGTGTCACGATTTGGATTCTAAATCAAATATTGATTTATTTTTTTGACCTTTCGAAGAGAAAAGCAGATCTCCCAGAATTTTTTTGCCACCATCTCCACCTACTTAGCACGTCCAAAGAAAAGCAGTAAAACACTTCATAGACGACAGCGTAGCTCACCGGTTGCCTGCCCTGCAGCTGCACTTTCCGAGACACCAAGGCCACTCATGGAGTCAGAGATGACGGAAGCAACAGAAGTGTAAAATCTGTTTCCCTTTAAGTCACGTGTTCCAGTTTTGCCTTCCCGTGAGTTATGTAAAGAATACACATTGTTTTGTAGGCTGCAGAAGATTTAGGGACTGCATCAACCAGTCAGGTTGCCCCCAACTCCCCTGTCCAAAAAGTTTAAGCCAACCGTGGATTTTGGAGAATTGCCGTACCTCCCTATCTTAAAGAGTTGGGACCGCGTTGGCCTGGGGGATTCGACTTGGTGGGTCGGAGATGGCCATTCGGTAGTCGCGAGGATCGTCTTCCCAGTGGCCCGCCTCCATGGCGGTGCACCAACGTGTCACGCTTTAATGGCCCGGATGAAGGCGGCTTCAGCTGTGAGCTTTACAGCCACCGCTCCCAGGGGCCGTGGACTTTGTGCTGGCTGAGCCCGCTCTCCTTGCGAGCCCCGGTGGGACCGTCAACTGGGGCGGTGATGTCGGCAACCCACCTGGTCCGTTCTGGAAACATCTCGTTAACAATACATTATAGGTGTGACTTTTCTGCCATGTCATCACCATACATACAAACAACCAATGTTTTATAATTAAATTGTTTAGGCTACTAGAGCACAACATTGTTTACAAAAGCACAACATTGTTTATCTAGCCTTCCTAAAATGCACCAAATAGATGCATTAAACATTTAAAATGTATAAGATTTAGGGTGAATACTTCCGTATTTCTTTATATCACAGTATATATTGCAGAAAAAAATATCCCGCAGCCCTTGGTACCACTGATATTCCTTCAGACGTTTGGACTGCTTTCAGTCCCCAACTCATCGATGTCTCTCCTGCGACGCTCCCAGCATGCTCAGTGTCTTGAGGGCAGCGCAGCAGCTGTTGTGTTTTTCCTTAAATCTCTTTGACCTCGGACATGTGCGTTTGCTGACACTGCTAACCAGGTCACTGGCCTCAGAAGGCTGCCTGGCACATAAAATACATAGAAACCACACTTGATTGAACCTATGGGAACCAGAAGATATAAATAGTTTTGTCATATTTCTAGTTCAACTGTTTGCTTACACCTTGTGTCATAATAAGAAACAAGTGCTTTGCAATATGTGATTGAGCTGTTTTGAGTGGAGGTCATCAAGACCTCCCTCATTTCCATATTTTCCCATAATGGAAGGTGGCAACCCTAGCTTCACAATGTGACCTGGAGCACTTGAACAGCGTTGTCATTGGGCGAAAAGAAAGTCTCGACGCTCGACTGTTACCTTGTTTTGTTCCTTTACAAACTGGATCACTGGATCTGAGCAGGTTGTACTTGTGATCGGCTTGAATTTCTGACTTTATTCCTGCATAGATTCTACAAAGGCCTTCAAGAGCACTTGTTCCTCTTTCCTAGCTTTACGATCACTATTGGTATTGACACGCTCCACACGATTGTGGTCTTGGATCTCAAGAGTATCGGATGTAACTGGGACTAAAAGGTCCCCTTCCCCCCTCCTCTTTTGCTGTAGAGGCTCAGGGAAACCGTTGAGGAGGTGTTGGTCTGTTGAGGTCAGGGTTCCTTTGTCAGTCACAGTGCAGCATGGCAAGAATAATGCCATCTAAACCAGCAGCCTTCCAATAACGATGCCTCCCACTCATGAAATTGGTCAAGTGTAGTGGAGATGGAGGAGTCCTCCAGCTGGAAGTTGTGAGTGATGGATGTGATATTGTAAAGAAGATCTTTGAGAGAGAGAGAGAGAGAGAGAGAGAGATTCAGCTGATTCTCTCTTTCTGTCTTAATTCCAGAACTGTATGTTGAAGGACTTCTTTCAAACCAGCCTCCAAGTGTTGCACCAATGTCTTAAAATACTACTGTTGTGCCTCTCTAAGAGTGTCTAATCTCTGACTGGGTTTAAGCACTAATAACATTTCTAAAAACGGAATGAATTTAATCTGTACCTCAAACACACAGAACTGTGGGTTTCTGTCTTTTATTTGTATTTGCTTCTAGTTATGTTGGCTCTTACCTGTGCCATTAGATTGAAACTTTAAAGGTAGATTTTATCTAGAGAGAGACATTGACAATATAATTCGGTCAAATTTTTTCTACCTCTACCCTTGTCATATATGTTTTTTTTTGCAAAAATCATTAGTAATAGTTTTAACCTGTAACAGTTAGGCATATTGTACCACTGTTGAAGATGGCTGTATGCCTCCAAATTCAACTTTGAAGGACGGGGTACACACGCGTCCTAGTGCTGTATTCCAGAGTCAAACATTGTTCTCTATACTGCCTTTAATGATATGTCTACTTATTTACTACCTCAGAGAAGAGACAGGTGACTGTCCATCTAACTGCAGAGAAAATGTCTGTGTAGAGTTTTATTTTTGTCAGAACAAGCACATGTACTTTGTAGCTCCATAGTTTTTTTACTGAGGTTATTAGCTCACAGAAGAATGGTGTCTAGTGTAACGAGTACCACATGCCTGGCAGTCCTGTTTCCCAGTGGTCGCTGCCTCTTCAGTCTGGAATGTCTACTCTGTTTATGAATCTGGGCCTCAGTCTGAAGGGATTCCACAGTCGCATGTTGAAATGTACAGATGACATTATGGCATGGGATGATCATTTTCTAATAGTCATGGGCTTACAAAAAAACTAATTGTGACTACCGTCTTGCCTTTAACAACGATGTTTTAACCTCGCTGGACGCGTGCGTTCGTTCAGACCGGCTCCTCTTTCATGGTGCTCCACTGCCTTGTTCACAAGAAAGTGACGCTTGGGAGGAAAAGTTCTGACCCTGCTTACTTGTATACATCCCCACAGGCTGGCCAAGTTGCCGTGATGTTGAATTGTTACGATAAAGGTAACAAGTATGACTGACTCCCCAGCTCTGGAGTAGAAAGCGGTTTTCAAATGCGCTTAGGTGATTCAAACAAGGCATACCGAGATCCTTGAAATGACCTGAAAAGGACCTCTTGGGGCTGAGCAAGTCAGTCCGTTTCCGATGGTTTAAACGAACCTTGAGTCATGAACGTGTTGCATTATGTGGAACATGTCATGCTCTAGAGCTGAGGACATGTGCATGATGTGGAACATGTCTGCCTCTAGAGCTGAGGACATGTTTGCATTATGTGGAACATGTCTGCTCTAGAGCTGAGGACATGTTGCATGATGTGGAACATGTCTGCTCTAGAGCTGAGGACATGTTTGCATTATGTGGAACATGTCTGCTCTAGAGCTGAGGACATGTTGCATGATGTGGAACATGTCTGCTCTAGAGCTGAGGACATGTGCATTATGTGGAACCTGTCTGCTGTATAGTTGAGGACATGTTGCATATGAGGAACATGTCTGCTCTAGAGCTGAGGACATGTTTGCATGATGTGGAACATGTCTGCTCTAGAGCTGAGGACATGTTGCATGATGTCGGAACATGTCTGCTCTAGAGCTGAGGACATGTTGCCATTATGTGGAACATGTCTGCTCTAGAGTGAGGACATGTTGCATGATGTGGAACATGTCTGCTCTAAGCTGAGGACATGTTGCATTATGTGGAACATGTCTGCTCTAGAGCTGAGGACATGTTGCATTATGTGGAACATGTCTGCTCTAGAGCTGAGGACATGTTGCATTATGAGGAACATGTCTGCTCTAGAGCTGAGGACATGTTGCATTATGAGGAACATGTCTGCTCTAGAGCTGAGGACATGTTGCATGATGTGGAACATGTCTGCTCTAGAGCTGAGGACATGTTGCATTATGTGGAACATGTCTGCTGTATAGTTGAGGACATGTTGCATTATGAGGAACATGTCTGCTCTAGAGCTGAGGACATGTTGCATGATGTGGAACATGTCTGCTCTAGAGCTGAGGACATGTTGCATTATGTGGAACATGTCTGCTGTATAGTTGAGGACATGTTGCATTATGAGGAACATGTCTGCTCTAGAGCTGAGGACATGTTGCATTATGTGGAACATGTCTGCTCTAGAGCTGAGGACATGTTGCATGATGTGGAACATGTCTGCTCTAGAGCTGAGGACATGTTGCATGATGAGGAACATGTCTGCTCTAGAGCTGAGGACATGTTGCATGATGTGGAACATGTCTGCTCTAGAGCTGAGGACATGTTGCATGATGTGGAACATGTCTGCTCTAGAGCTGAGGACATGTTGCATGATGTGGAACATGTCTGCTCTAGAGCTGAGGACATGTTGCATGATGTGGAACATGTCTGCTCTAGAGCTGAGGACATGTTGCATGATGTGGAACATGTCTGCTCTAGAGCTGAGGACATGTTGCATGATGTGGAACATGTCTGCTCTAGAGCTGAGGACATGTTGCATGATGTGGAACATGTCTGCTCTAGAGCTGAGGACATGTTGCATGATGTGGAACATGTCTGCTGTATAGTTGAGGACATGTTGCATGATGTGGAACATGTCTGCTGTATAGTTGAGGACATGTTGCATGATGTGGAACACGTCTGCTCTAGAGCTGAGGATGTGCTCCAGCTGTGACACTTAGCACATTGAAGCATTCCAGACTGAACGTGGAACAGCGGTGCAGAGGATACCAGGATTCATATCACTAAATGATCATCCAGTACTGTTGGGTTGCTTGCATTTCGGTCGGCTCTGAGAACCACTACAATGCAGGTTTTGACACCTTTTTAACGTAGATATATTTTGCATTATGTGTTTGTATTATCACTTAATAGATTTTAGAAGACAGTGAAAAGAAGTTGTCATTTTTTGATTGTCTGAACATAAAGTAATACAAAATAAATGAATCTTTTGATTTACAGTGTCCCTGTGTTTTATTAAGTGTTTGAAAGTGGTTAAGATTCATAACCCATAGGAGCAGTACAAAACCTGTAACAAAGACACATTTAACCTCCGAACAGCACATGTACATCCACCTGAAGTCGGCTTTCACCAGTTTGTGAATATTCAATTTTTTCATGTCATGAAAATTGAGGGAAAAAGCTTTGAGAAGAAACTTTGATCAACCATGTGGAAGCCAGGAATTCAATATGTTGGTCTAATTCAGTTTGTGGGCTGTTGGCACTGCATGAAGTTCTTACACATATGAATACCTGCATAGAAGCAGTCTGCAAAGGGAAACAGGTAAGGACATATAGAAGCAGTCTGCAAAGGGAAACAGGTATGGACATATAGAAGCAGTCTGCAAAGGGAAACAGGTATGGACATATAGAAGCAGTCTGCAAAGGGAAACAGGTATGGACATATAGAAGCAGTCTGCAAAGGGAAACAGAGGTATGGACATATAGAAGCAGTCTGCAAAGGGAAACAGAGGTATGGACATATAGAAGCAGTCTGCAAAGGGAAACAGAGGTATGGACATATAGAAGCAGTCTGCAAAGGGAAACAGAGGTATGGACATATAGAAGCAGTCTGCAAAGGGAAACAGAGGTATGGACATATAGAAGCAGTCTGCAAAGGGAAACAGAGGTATGGACATATAGAAGCAGTCTGCAAAGGGAAACAGAGGTATGGACATATAGAAGCTGTCTGCAAAGGGAAACAGGTATGGACATATAGAAGCAGTCTGCAAAGGGAAACAGAGGTATGGACATATAGAAGCAGTCTGCAAAGGGAAACAGAGGTGTGGACATATAGAAGCAGTCTGCAAAGGGAAACAGAGGTATGGACATATAGAAGCAGTCTGCAAAGGGAAACAGAGGTATGGACATATAGAAGCAGTCTGCAAAGGGAAACAGGTATCGACATATAGAAGCAGTCTGCAAAGGGAAACAGGTATGGACATATAGAAGCAGTCTGCAAAGGAAAACAGAGGTATGGACATATAGAAGCAGTCTGCAAAGGAAAACAGGTATGGACATATAGAAGCAGTCTGTAAAGGAAAACAGGTAAGGACATATAGAAGCTGTCTGCAAAGGGAATAAGAGGCATTGACATATAGAAGCAGTCTGCAAAGGGAAACAGGTATAGACATATAGAAGCAGTCTGCAAGGGGAAACAGGTATGGACATATAGAAGCAGTCTGCAAAGGGAAACAGAGGTATGGACATATAGAAGCAGTCTGCAAGGGGAAACAGAGGTATGGACATATAGAAGCAGTCTGCAAAGGGAAACAGAGGTATGGACATATAGAAGCAGTCTGCAAAGGGAAACAGAGGTATGGACATATAGAAGCAGTCTGCAAAGGGAAACAGAGGTATGGACATATAGAAGCAGTCTGCAAAGGGAAACAGAGGTATGGACATATAGAAGCAGTCTGCAAAGGGAAACAGGTATGGACATATAGAAGCAGTCTGCAAAGGGAAACAGAGGTATGGACATATAGAAGCAGTCTGCAAAGGGAAACAGAGGTATGGACATATAGAAGCAGTCTGCAAAGGGAAACAGAGGTATGGACATATAGAAGCAGTCTGCAAAGGGAAACAGAGGTATGGACATATAGAAGCAGTCTGCAAAGGGAAACAGAGGTATGGACATATAGAAGCAGTCTGCAAAGGGAAACAGAGGTATGGACATATAGAAGCAGTCTGCAAAGGGAAACAGGTATGGACATATAGAAGCAGTCTGCAAAGGGAAACAGGTATGGACATATAGAAGCAGTCTGCAAAGGGAAACAGAGGTATTGACATATAGAAGCAGTCTGCAAAGGGAAACAGAGATATGGACATATAGAAGCAGTCTGCAAAGGGAAACAGGTATGGACATATAGAAGCAGTCTGCAAAGGGAAACAGGTATGGACATATAGAAGCAGTCTGCAAAGGGAAACAGGTATGGACATATAGAAGCAGTATGCAAAGGGAAACAGGTATGGACATATAGAAGCAGTCTGCAAAGGGAAACAGAGGTATGGACATATAGAAGCAGTCTGCAAAGGGAAACAGAGGTATGGACATATAGAAGCAGTCTGCAAAGGGAAACAGAGGTATGGACATATAGAAGCAGTCTGCAAAGGGAAACAGAGGTATGGACATATAGAAGCAGTCTGCAAAGGGAAACAGAGGTATGGACATATAGAAGCAGTCTGCAAGGGAAAACAGAGGTATGGACATATAGAAGCAGTATGCAAAGGAAACAGGTAATGGACATATAGAACCTGTCTGCAAAGGGAAACAGAGGTATGGACATATAGAAGCAGTCTGCAAAGGGAAACAGAGGTATGGACATATAGAAGCAGTCTGCAAAGGGAAACAGGTATGGACATATAGAAGCAGTCTGCAAAGGGAAACAGGTATGGACATATAGAAGCAGTCTGCAAAGGGAAACAGGTATGGACATATAGAAGCAGTCTGCAAAGGGAAAACAGGTATGGACATATAGAAGCAGTCTGCAAAGGGAAACAGGTATGGACATATAGAAGCAGTCTGCAAAGGGAAACAGGTATGGACATATAGAAGCAGTCTGCAAAGGGAAACAGGTATGGACATATAGAAGCAGTCTGCAAAGGGAAAACAGGTATAGGACATATAGAAGCAGTCTGCAAAGGGAAACAGGTATGGACATATAGAAGCAGTCTGCAAAGGGAAACAGGTATGGACATATAGAAGCAGTCTGCAAAGGAAAACAGGTAAGGACATATATAATCAGTCTGCAAAGGGAATAAGAGGCATTGACATATAGAAGCAGTCTGCAAAGGGAAACAGAGGTAGAAGCAGTCTGCAAAGGGAAACAGAGGTATGGACATATAGAAGCAGTCTGCAAAGGGAAACAGAGGTATGGACATATAGAAGCAGTCTGCAAAGGGAAACAGGTATGGACATATAGAAGCAGTCTGCAAAGGAAAACAGAGGTAGGACATATAGAAGCATGTCTGCAAAGGGAATAAGAGGCATTGGACATATAGAAGCAGTCTGCAAAGGGAAACAGTTATAGACATATAGAAGCAGTCTGCAAGGGGAAACAGGTATGGACATATAAAAGCAGTCTGCAAAGGGAAACAGGTATATACATATAGAAGCAGTCTGCAAGGGGAAACAGGTATGGACATATAGAAGCAGTATGCAAAGGGAAACAGGTATGGACATATAGAAGCAGTATGCAAAGGGAATAAGAGGCATTGACATATAGAAGCAGTCTGCAAAGGGAAACAGAGGTATGGACATATAGAAGCAGTCTGCAAAGGGAATAAGAGGTATTGACATATAGAAGCAGTCTGCAAAGGGAAACAGTGGTGTGGACATATATAAGCAGTCTGCAAAGGGAAACAGGTATTGTCATATAGAAGCAGTCTGCAAGGGGAAACAGGTATGGACATATATAAGCAGTCTGCAAGGGGAAACAGGTATGGACATATAGAAGCAGTATGCAAAGGAAAACAGGAATGGACACGGAAGCAGTCTGCAAGGGGAAACAGAGGTATTGTCATATAGAAGCAGTCTGCAAAGGGAAACAGAGGTGTGGACATATAGAAGACGTCTGCAAAGGGAAACAGAGGTATGGACATAAAGAAGCAGTCTGCAAAGGAAAACAGAGGTATGGACATATAGAAGCAGTATGCAAAGGGAAACAGGTATGGACATATAGAAGCAGTCTGCAAAGGGAAACAGAGGTATGGACATATAGAAGCAGTCTGCAAAGGGAAACAGAGGTGTGGAAATATAGAAGCAGTCTGCAAATGGAAACAGAGGTATTGTCATATAGTAGCAGTCTGCAAAGGGAAACAGAGGTATGGACATATAGAAGCAGTCTGCAAAGGGAAACAGGTATGGACATATAGAAGCAGTCTGCAAAGGGAATAAGAGGCATGGACATATAGAAGCAGTCTGCAAAGGGAAATAGAGGTATGGACATATAGAAGCAGTCTGCAAAGGGAAACAGGTATGGACATATAGAAGCAGTCTGCAAAGGGAAACAGGTATGGACATATAGAAGCAGTCTGCAAAGGGAAACAGAGGTAGAAGCAGTCTGCAAAGGGAAACAGGTATGGACATATAGAAGCAGTCTGCAAAGGGAAACAGGTATGGACATATAGAAGCAGTCTGCAAAGGGAAACAGGTATGGACATATAGAAGCAGTCTGCAAAGGGAAACAGGTATGGACATATAGAAGCAGTCTGCAAAGGGAAACAGGTATGGACATATAGAAGCAGTCTGCAAAGGGAAACAGGTATGGACATATAGAAGCAGTCTGCAAGGGGAAACAGGTATGGACATATAGAAGCAGTCTGCAAAGGGAATAAGAGGCATTGACATATAGAAGCAGTCTGCAAAGGGAAACAGTTATTGACGTAGATGCAGTGTGCAAAGGGAAACAGAGGTATGGACATATAGAAGCAGTCTGCAAAGGGAAACAGAGGTATGGACATATAGAATCAGTCTGCAAAGGGAAACAGGTATGGACATATAGAAGCAGTCTGCAAATGGAAACAGGTATGGACATATAGAAGCAGTCTGCAAAGGGAAACAGGTAAGGACATATAGAAGCAGTCTGCAAAGGGAAACAGTGGTGTGGACACATATAAACAGTCTGCAAAGGGAAACAGAGGAATTGACATATAGAAGCAGTCTGCAAATGGAAACAGGTATGGACATATAGAAGCAGTCTGCAAAGGGAAAACAGGTAATGGACATATAGAAGCAGTCTGCAAAGGGAAACAGGTATGGACATATAGAAGCAGTCTGCAAAGGGAAACAGGTATGGACATATAGAAGCAGTCTGCAAAGGGAAACAGGTATGGACATATAGAAGCAGTCTGCAAAGGGAATAAGAGGCATGGACATATAGAAGCAGTCTGCAAAGGGAAACAGAGGTATGGACATATAGAAGCAGTCTGCAAAGGGAAACAGAGGTATGGACATATAGAAGCAGTCTGCAAAGGGAAACAGAGGTATGGACATATAGAAGCAGTCTGCAAAGGGAACCCAATATGGACATATAGAAGCAGTCTGCAAAGGGAAACAGAGGTATGGACATATAGAAGCAGTCTGCAAAGGGAAACAGAGGTATGGACATATAGAAGCAGTCTGCAAAGGGAAACAGAGGTATGGACATATAGAAGCAGTCTGCAAAGGGAAACAGGTATGGACATATAGAAGCAGTCTGCAAAGGGAAACAGGTATGGACATATAGAAGCAGTCTGCAAAGGGAAACAGGTATGGACATATAGAAGCAGTCTGCAAAGGAAAACAGGTATGGACATATAGAAGCAGTCTGCAAAGGGAAACAGAGGTATGGACATATAGAAGCAGTCTGCAAAGGGAAACAGAGGAATGGACATATAGAAGCAGTCTGCAAATGGAAACAGGTATGGACATATAGAAGCAGTCTGCAAAGGAAAACAGGTATGGACATATAGAAGCAGTCTGCAAAGGGAAACAGGTATGGACATATAGAAGCAGTCTGCAAATGGAAACAGGTATGGACATATAGAAGCAGTCTGCAAAGGAAAACAGGTAAGGACATATAGAAGCAGTCTGCAAAGGGAAACAGAGGTATGGACATATAGAAGCAGTCTGCAAAGGGAAACAGGTATGGACATATATACTGTACAAGCAGTATTCAAAGGGAAACAGGTATGGACATATAGAAGCAGTCTGCAAAGGGAAACAGAGGTATGGACATATAGAAGCAGTCTGCAAAGGAAAACAGGTATGGACATATAGAAGCAGTCTGCAAATGGAAACAGGTATGGACATATAGAAGCAGTCTGCAAAGGGAATAAGAGGTATTGACATATAGAAGCAGTCTGCAAAGGGAAACAGAGGTATGGACATATAGAAGCAGTCTGCAAAGGGAAACAGGTATGGACATATAGAAGCAGTCTGCAAAGGGAAACAGGTATGGACATATAGAAGCAGTCTGCAAAGGGAAACAGGTATGGACATATAGAAGCAGTCTGCAAAGGGAAACAGAGGTATTGACATATAGAAGCAGTCTGCAAAGGGAAACAGAGGTATGGACATATAGAAGCAGTCTGCAAAGGGAAACAGAGGTATGGACATATAGAAGCAGTCTGCAAAGGGAAACAGAGGTATTGACATATAGAAGCAGTCTGCAAAGGGAAACAGTGGTGTGGACATATATAAGCAGTCTGCAAAGGGAAACAGGTATTGTCATATAGAAGCAGTCTGCAAGGGGAAACAGGTATGGACATATATAAGCAGTCTGCAAGGGGAAACAGGTATGGACATATAGAAGCAGTATGCAAAGGAAAACAGGAATGGACACGGAAGCAGTCTGCAAGGGGAAACAGAGGTATTGTCATATAGAAGCAGTCTGCAAAGGGAAACAGAGGTGTGGACATATAGAAGACGTCTGCAAAGGGAAACAGAGGTATGGACATAAAGAAGCAGTCTGCAAAGGAAAACAGAGGTATGGACATATAGAAGCAGTATGCAAAGGGAAACAGGTATGGACATATAGAAGCAGTCTGCAAAGGGAAACAGAGGTATGGACATATAGAAGCAGTCTGCAAAGGAAATAGAGGTATGGACATATAGAAGCAGTCTGCAAAGGGAAACAGAGGTATGGACATATAGAAGCAGTCTGCAAAGGGAAACAGAGGTATGGACATATAGAAGCAGTCTGCAAAGGGAAACAGGTATGGACATATAGAAGCAGTCTGCAAGGGAAACAGAGGTATGGACATATAGAAGCAGTCTGCAAAGGGAAACAGAGGTATGGACATATAGAAGCAGTCTGCAAAGGGAAACAGAGGTATGGACATATAGAAGCAGTCTGCAAAGGGAAACAGAGGTATGGACATATAGAAGCAGTCTGCAAAGGGAAACAGAGGTATGGACATATAGAAGCAGTCTGCAAAGGGAAACAGGTATGGACATATAGAAGCAGTCTGCAAAGGGAAACAGAGGTATGGACATATAGAAGCAGTCTGCAAAGGGAAACAGAGGTATGGACATATAGAAGCAGTCTGCAAAGGGAAACTGGTTTGACATATAGAAGCAGTCTGCAAAGGGAAACAGAGGTATGGACATATAGAAGCAGTCTGCAAAGGGAAACAGATGTATGGCGGATATATAGAAGCAGTCTGCAAAGGGAAACAGAGGTATGGACATATAGAAGCAGTCTGCAAAGGGAAACAGTTATTAACATAGAAGCAGTCTGCAAAGGGAAACAGGTATGGACATATAGAAGCAGTCTGCAAAGGGAAACAGAGGTATGGACATATAGAAGCAGTCTGCAAAGGGAAATAGAGGTATGGACATATAGAAGCAGTCTGCAAAGGGAAACAGGTATGGACATATAGAAGCAGTCTGCAAAGGGAATAAGAGGCATTGACATATAGAAGCAGTCTGCAAAGGGAAACAGGTATGGACATATAGAAGCAGTCTGCAAAGGGGAAACAGGTATGGACATATAGAAGCAGTCTGCAAAGGGAAACAGGGGTATGGACATATAGAAGCAGTCTGCAAAGGGAAACAGGAATGGACATATAGAAGCAGTCTGCAAAGGAAAACAGGTATGGACATATAGAAGCAGTCTGCAAAGGGATACAGAGGTATGGACATATAGAAGCAGTCTGCAAAGGGAAACAGAGGTATGGACATATAGAAGCAGTCTGCAAAGGAAAACTGGTATTGACATATAGAAGCAGTCTGCAAAGGGAAACAGAGGTATGGACATATAGAAGCAGTCTGCAAAGGGAAACAGGTATATACATATAGAAGCAGTCTGCAAGGGGAAACAGGTATGGACATATATAAGCAGTCTGCAAATGGAAACAGGTATGGACATATAGAAGCAGTATGCAAAGGAAAACAGGAATGGACACAGAAGCAGTCTGCAAGGGGAAACAGAGGTGTGGACATATAGAAGCAGTCTGCAAAGGGAAACAGAGGTGTGGACATATAGAAGACAGTCTGCAAAGGGAAACAGAGGTATGGACATATAGAAGCAGTCTGCAAAGGAAAACAGAGGTATGGACATATAGAAGCAGTCTGCAAAGGGAAACAGAGGTATGGACATATAGAAGCAGTCTGCAAAGGGAAACAGAGGTATGGACATATAGAAGCAGTCTGCAAAGGGAAACAGAGGTATGGACATATAGAAGCAGTCTGCAAAGGGAAACAGAGGTATGGACATATAGAAGCAGTCTGCAAAGGGAAACAGAGGTATGGACATATAGAAGCAGTCTGCAAAGGGAAACAGGTATGGACATATAGAAGCAGTCTGCAAAGGGAAACAGAGGTATGGACATATAGAAGCAGTCTGCAAAGGAAAACAGGTATGGACATATAGAAGCAGTCTGCAAAGGGAAACAGGTATGGACATATAGAAGCAGTCTGCAAAGGAAAACAGGTATGGACATATAGAAGCAGTCTGCAAAGGAAAACAGGTATGGACATATAGAAGCAGTATCCAAAGGGAATAAGAGGCATTGACATATAGAAGCAGTCTGCAAAGGGAAACAGGTATAGACATATAGAAGCAGTCTGCAAGGGAAACAGGTATGGACATATAAAAGCAGTCTGCAAAGGGAAACAGGTATAGACATATAGAAGCAGTCTGCAAGGGGAAACAGGTATGGACATATAAAAGCAGTATGCAAAGGGAAACAGGTATATACATATATAAGCAGTATGCAAAGGGAATAAGAGGCATTGACATATAGAAGCAGTCTGCAAAGGGAAACAGAGGTATGGACATATAGAAGCAGTCTGCAAAGGGAAACAGAGGTATGGACATATAGAAGCAGTCTGCAAAGGGAATAAGAGGCATGGACATATAGAAGCAGTCTGCAAAGGGAAACAGAGGTATGGACATATAGAAGCAGTATGCAAAGGGAAACAGGAATGGACATATAGAAGCAGTCTGCAAAGGTAAACAGAGGTATTGTCATATAGAAGCAGTCTGCAAAGGGAAACAGTGGTGTGGACACATATAAACAGTCTGCAAAGGGAAACAGAGGAATGGACATATAGAAGCAGTCTGCAAAGGTAAACATAGGTATTGTCATATAGAAGCAGTCTGCAAAGGGAAACAGTGGTGTGGACATATATAAGCAGTCTGCAAAGGGAAACAGGTATTGTCATATAGAAGCAGTCTGCAAGGGGAAACAGGTATGGACATATATAAGCAGTCTGCAAGGGGAAACAGGTATGGACATATAGAAGCAGTATGCAAAGGAAAACAGGAATGGACACGGAAGCAGTCTGCAAGGGGAAACAGAGGTATTGTCTTATAGAAGCAGTCTGCAAAGGGAAACAGAGGTGTGGACATATAGAAGACGTCTGCAAAGGGAAACAGAGGTATGGACATAAAGAAGCAGTCTGCAAAGGAAAACAGAGGTATGGACATATAGAAGCAGTATGCAAAGGGAAACAGGTATGGACATATAGAAGCAGTCTGCAAAGGGAAACAGAGGTATGGACATATAGAAGCAGTCTGCAAAGGGAAACAGAGGTATGGACATATAGAAGCAGTCTGCAAAGGGAAACAGAGGTATGGACATATAGAAGCAGTCTGCAAAGGGAAACAGAGGTATGGACATATAGAAGCAGTCTGCAAAGGGAAACAGGTATGGACATATAGAAGCAGTCTGCAAAGGGAAACAGGTATGGACATATAGAAGCAGTCTGCAAAGGGAAACAGAGGTATGGACATATAGAAGCAGTCTGCAAAGGAAAACAGAGGTATGGACATATAGAAGCAGTCTGCAAAGGGAAACAGAGGTATGGACATATAGAAGCAGTCTGCAAAGGGAAACAGGTATGGACATATAGAAGCAGTCTGCAAAGGGAAACAGGTATGGACATATAGAAGCAGTCTGCAAAGGAAAACAGGTATGGACATATAGAAGCAGTCTGCAAAGGAAAACAGAGGTATGGACATATAGAAGCAGTCTGCAAAGGGAAACAGGTATGGACATATAGAAGCAGTCTGCAAAGGGAAACAGAGGTATGGACATATAGAAGCAGTCTGCAAAGGGAAACAGAGGTATGGACATATAGAAGCAGTCTGCAAAGGGAAACAGTTATTGGACATATAGAAGCAGTCCTGCAGGGGAAACAGGTATGGACATATAGAAGCAGTCTGCAAAGGGAAACAGAGGTGTGGAAATATAGAAACAGTCTGCAAAGGGAAACAGAGGTATGGACATATAGAAGCAGTCTGCAAAGGGAATACAGGGTATGGACATATAGAGCAGTCTGCAAAGGGAAACAGAGGTATTGACATATAGAAGCAGTCTGCAAAGGGAAACAGAGGTATGGACATATAGAAGCAGTCTGCAAAGGGAAACAGAGGTATGGACATATAGAAGCAGTCTGCAAAGGGAAACAGGTATGGACATATAGAAGCAGTCTGCAAAGGGAAACAGAGGTATGGACATATAGAAGCAGTCTGCAAAGGGAAACAGGTATGGACATATAGAAGCAGTCTGCAAGGGAAAACAGGTATGGACATATAGAAGCAGTCTGCAAAGGGAAACAGAGGTATGGACATATAGAAGCAGTCTGCAAAGGGAAACAGAGGTATGGACATATAGAAGCAGTCTGCAAAGGGAAACAGGTATGGACATATAGAAGCAGTCTGCAAAGGGAAACAGGTATGGACATATAGAAGCAGTCTGCAAAGGGAAACAGGTATGGACATATAGAAGCAGTCTGCAAAGGGAAACAGGTATGGACATATAGAAGCAGTCTGCAAAGGGAACAGAGGTATGGACATATAGAAGCAGTCTGCAAAGGGAAACAGAGGTATGGACATATAGAAGCAGTCTGCAAAGGGAAACAGGTATGGACATATAGAAGCAGTCTGCAAAGGGAAACAGGTATGGACATATAGAAGCAGTCTGCAAAGGGAAACAGAGGTATGGACATATAGAAGCAGTCTGCAAAGGGAAACAGAGGTATGGACATATAGAAGCAGTCTGCAAAGGGAAACAGAGGTATGGACATATAGAAGCAGTCTGCAAAGGGAAACAGAGGTATGGACATATAGAAGCAGTCTGCAAAGGGAAACAGAGGTATGGACATATAGAAGCAGTCTGCAAAGGGAAACAGAGGTATGGACATATAGAAGCAGTCTGCAAAGGGAAACAGAGGTATGGACATATAGAAGCAGTCTGCAAAGGGAAACAGAGGTATGGACATATAGAAGCAGTCTGCAAAGGGAAACAGAGGTATGGACATATAGAAGCAGTCTGCAAAGGAAAACAGGTATGGACATATAGAAGCAGTCTGCAAAGGGAAACAGAGGTATGGACATATAGAAGCAGTCTGCAAAGGGAAACAGAGTTATTGACATATAGAAGCAGTCTGCAAAGGGAAACAGAGGTATGGACATATAGAAGCAGTCTGCAAAGGGAAACAGAGGTATGGACATATAGAAGCAGTCTGCAAAGGGAAACAGGTATGGACATATAGAAGCAGTCTGCAAAGGGAAACAGAGGTATGGACATATAGAAGCAGTCTGCAAAGGGAAACAGAGGTATGGACATATAGAAGCAGTCTGCAAAGGGAAACAGAGGTATGGACATATAGAAGCAGTCTGCAAAGGGAAACAGAGGTATGGACATATAGAAGCAGTCTGCAAAGGGAAACAGGTATGGACATATAGAAGCAGTCTGCAAAGGGAAACAGGTATGGACATATAGAAGCAGTCTGCAAAGGGAAACAGAGGTATGGACATATAGAAGCAGTCTGCAAAGGGAAAACAGGTATGGACATATAGAAGCAGTCTGCAAAGGGAAACAGGTATGGACATATAGAAGCAGTCTGCAAAGGGAAACAGAGGTATGGACATATAGAAGCAGTCTGCAAAGGGAAACAGGTATGGACATATAGAAGCAGTCTGCAAAGGGAAACAGAGGTATGGACATATAGAAGCAGTCTGCAAAGGGAAACAGAGGTATGGACATATAGAAGCAGTCTGCAAGGGGAAACAGGTATGGACATATAAAAGCAGTCTGCAAAGGGAAACTGGTTTTGACATATAGAAGCAGTCTGCAAAGGGAAACAGGTATGGACATATAGAAGCAGTCTGCAATGGGAAACAGGTATGGACATATATAAGCAGTATGCAAAGGGAATAAGAGGTATTGACATATAGAAGCAGTCTGCAAAGGGAAACAGGTATGGACATATAGAAGCAGTCTGCAAAGGGAAACAGAGGTATGGACATATAGAAGCAGTCTGCAAAGGGAAACAGAGGTATGGACATATAGAAGCAGTCTGCAAAGGGAAACAGAGGTATGGACATATAGAAGCAGTCTGCAAAGGGAAACAGGTATGGACATATAGAAGCAGTCTGCAAAGGGAAACAGTTATGGACATATAGAAGCAGTCTGCAAAGGGAAACAGGTATGGACATATAGAAGCAGTCTGCAAAGGGAAACAGGTATGGACATATAGAAGCAGTCTGCAAAGGGAAACAGAGTTATTGACATATAGAAGCAGTCTGCAAAGGAAAACAGAGGTATGGACATATAGAAGCAGTCTGCAAAGGGAAACAGAGGTATGGACATATAGAAGCAGTCTGCAAAGGGAAACAGAGGTATGGACATATAGAAGCAGTCTGCAAAGGGAAACAGAGGTATGGACATATAGAAGCAGTCTGCAAAGGGAAACAGAGGTATGGACATATAGAAGCAGTCTGCAAAGGGAAACAGAGTTATTGACATATAGAAGCAGTCTGCAAAGGGAAACAGAGGTATGGACATATAGAAGCAGTCTGCAAAGGGAAACAGAGGTATGGACATATAGAAGCAGTCTGCAAAGGGAAACAGAGGTATGGACATATAGAAGCAGTCTGCAAAGGGAAACAGAGGTATGGACATATAGAAGCAGTCTGCAAAGGGAAACAGGGTATGGACATATAGAAGCAGTCTGCAAAGGGAAACAGAGTATGGACATATAGAAGCAGTCTGCAAAGGGAAACAGGTATGGACATATAGAAGCAGTCTGCAAAGGGAAACAGAGGTATGGACATATAGAAGCAGTCTGCAAAGGGAAACAGAGGTATGGACATATAGAAGCAGTCTGCAAAGGGAAACAGAGGTATGGACATATAGAAGCAGTCTGCAAAGGGAAACAGAGGTATGGACATATAGAAGCAGTCTGCAAAGGGAAACAGAGGTATGGACATATAGAAGCAGTCTGCAAAGGGAAACAGGTATGGACATATAGAAGCAGTCTGCAAAGGGAAACAGAGGTATGGACATATAGAAGCAGTCTGCAAAGGGAAACAGAGGTATGGACATATAGAAGCAGTCTGCAAAGGGAAACAGAGGTATGGACATATAGAAGCAGTCTGCAAAGGGAAACAGAGGTATGGACATATAGAAGCAGTCTGCAAAGGGAAACAGAGGTATGGACATATAGAAGCAGTCTGCAAAGGGAAACAGAGGTATGGACATATAGAAGCAGTCTGCAAAGGGAAACAGAGGTATGGACATATAGAAGCAGTCTGCAAAGGGAAACAGGTATGGACATATAGAAGCAGTCTGCAAAGGGAAACAGATGTATGGTGGATATATAGAAGCAGTCTGCAAAGGGAAACAGAGGTATGGACATATAGAAGCAGTCTGCAAAGGGAAACAGAGGTATGGACATATAGAAGCAGTCTGCAAAGGGAAACAGAGGTATGGACATATAGAAGCAGTCTGCAAAGGGAAATAGAGGTATGGACATATAGAAGCAGTCTGCAAAGGGAAACAGGTATGGACATATAGAAGCAGTCTGCAAAGGGAAACAGGTATGGACATATAGAAGCAGTCTGCAAGGGGAAACAGGTATGGACATATAGAAGCAGTATGCAAAGGAAAACAGGAATGGACATATAGAAGCAGTCTGCAAGGGGAAACAGAGGTATTGTCATATAGAAGCAGTCTGCAAAGGGAAACAGTGGTGTGGACACATATAAACAGTCTGCAAAGGGAAACAGAGGTATGGACATATGTAAGCAGTCTGCAAAGGAAAACAGAGGTATGGACATATAGAAGCAGTCTGCAAAGGGAAACAGGTATGGACATATAGAAGCAGTCTGCAAAGGGAAACAGAGGTATGGACATATAGAAGCAGTCTGCAAAGGGAAAACAGAGGTATGGACATATAGAAGCAGTCTGCAAAGGGAAACAGAGGTATGGACATATAGAAGCAGTCTGCAAAGGGAAACAGAGGTATGGACATATAGAAGCAGTCTGCAAAGGGAAACAGGTATGGACATATAGAAGCAGTCTGCAAAGGGAAACAGAGGTATGGACATATAGAAGCAGTCTGCAAAGGGAAACAGAGGTATGGACATATAGAAGCAGTCTGCAAAGGGAAACAGAGGTATGGACATATAGAAGCAGTCTGCAAAGGGAAACAGAGGTATGGACATATAGAAGCAGTCTGCAAAGGGAAAACAGGTATGGACATATAGAAGCAGTCTGCAAAGGGAAACAGAGGTATGGACATATAGAAGCAGTCTGCAAAGGGAAACAGAGGTATGGACATATAGAAGCAGTCTGCAAAGGGAAACAGGTATGGACATATAGAAGCAGTCTGCAAAGGGAAAACAGGTAAGGACATATAGAAGCATGTCTGCAAAGGGAAAAGAGGTATTGGACATATAGAAGCAGTCTGCAAAGGGAAACAGGTATAGACATATAGAAGCAGTCTGCAAGGGGAAACAGGTATGGACATATAGAAGCAGTCTGCAAAGGGAAACAGGTATATACATATAGAAGCAGTCTGCAAGGGAAACAGAGGTATGGACATATAGAAGCAGTATGCAAAGGGAAAACAGGTATGGACATATAGAAGCAGTCTGCAAAGGGAAACAGAGGTATGGACATATAGAAGCAGTATGCAAAGGGAATAAGAGGCATTGACATATAGAAGCAGTCTGCAAAGGGAAACAGAGGTATGGACATATAGAAGCAGTATGCAAAGGGAAACAGGAATGGACATATAGAAGCAGTCTGCAAAGGTAAACAGAGGTATTGTCATATAGAAGCAGTCTGCAAAGGGAAACAGTGGTGTGGACACATATAAACAGTCTGCAAAGGGAAACAGAGGAATGGACATATAGAAGCAGTCTGCAAAGGTAAACATAGGTATTGTCATATAGAAGCAGTCTGCAAAGGGAAACAGTGGTGTGGACATATATAAGCAGTCTGCAAAGGGAAACAGGTATTGTCATATAGAAGCAGTCTGCAAGGGGAAACAGGTATGGACATATATAAGCAGTCTGCAAGGGGAAACAGGTATGGACATATAGAAGCAGTATGCAAAGGAAAACAGGAATGGACACGGAAGCAGTCTGCAAGGGGAAACAGAGGTATTGTCATATAGAAGCAGTCTGCAAAGGGAAACAGAGGTATGGACATATAGAAGCAGTCTGCAAAGGGAAACAGAGGTATGGACATATAGAAGCAGTCTGCAAAGGGAAACAGGTATGGACATATAGAAGCAGTCTGCAAAGGGAAACAGAGGTATGGACATATAGAAGCAGTCTGCAAAGGAAACAGAGGTATGGACATATAGAAGCAGTCTGCAAAGGGAAACAGAGGTATGGACATATAGAAGCAGTCTGCAAAGGGAAACAGAGGTATGGACATATAGAAGCAGTCTGCAAAGGGAAACAGAGGTATGGACATATAGAAGCAGTCTGCAAAGGGAAACAGGTATGGACATATAGAAGCAGTCTGCAAAGGGAAACAGAGGTATGGACATATAGAAGCAGTCTGCAAAGGGAAACAGAGGTATGGACATATAGAAGCAGTCTGCAAAGGGAAATAGAGGTATGGACATATAGAAGCAGTCTGCAAAGGGAAACAGGTATGGACATATAGAAGCAGTCTGCAAAGGGAAACAGAGGTATGGACATATAGAAGCAGTCTGCAAAGGAAAACAGAGGTATGGACATATAGAAGCAGTCTGCAAAGGGAAACAGAGGTAGGGACATATAGAAGCAGTCTGCAAAGGAAATAGAGGTATGGACATATAGAAGCAGTCTGCAAAGGAAAACAGAGGTAAAGGACATATAGAAGCTGTCTGCAATGGGAAACAGAGGTGTGGACATATAGAAGCAGTCTGCAAAGGAAACAGAGGTATGGACATATAGAAGCAGTCTGCAAGGGAAAACAGAGGTATGGACATATAGAAGCAGTCTGCAAAGGGAAACAGGTATGGACATATAGAAGCAGTCTGCAAAGGGAAATAGAGGTATGGACATATAGAAGCAGTCTGCAAAGGGAAATAGAGGTATGGACATATAGAAGCAGTCTGCAAAGGGAAATAGAGGTATGGACATATAGAAGCAGTCTGCAAAGGGAAACAGAGGTATTGACATATAGAAGACGTCTGCAAAGGGAATACAGAGTATGGACATATAGAAGCAGTCTGCAAAGGGAAACAGAGGTATGGACATATATAAGCAGTCTGCAAAGGAAAACTGGTTTGACATATAGAAGCAGTCTGCAAAGGGAAACAGAGGTATTGACATATAGAAGCAGTATGCAAAGGAAAACAGAGGTATGGACATATAGAAGCAGTCTGCAAAGGGAAACAGAGGTATGTACATATAGAAGCAGTCTGCAAATGGAAAAAGGTATGGACATATAAGAAGCAGTCTGCAAAGGGAAACAGAGGTATGGACATATAGAAGCAGTCTGCAAAGGGAAACAGAGGTATGGGACATATAGTAAGCCAGTCTGTCAAAGGGAAAACAGATGTATGGACATATAGAAGCAGTCTGCTAAGGGAAACTAGAGGTAAGGACCATATAGAAGCATGTCTGCAAAGGGAAACGAGGCTATTGACATATAGAAGGCAGTCTGCAAAGGGAACTAGGTATAGAGACATATAGAAGTCAGTCTTGCAAGAGGGAAACAGAGGTATGTGACATATAGAAGCAGTCTGCAAAGGGAAACAGAGGTATGGACATTAGAAGCAGTCCTGCAAAAAGGGAAACAGAGGTATGGAAATAGAAAGAAGTATGCAAAGGGAAAACAGAGGTAATGGACATATAGAAGCAGTCTGCAAAGGGAAAACAAGGTTGGACATATAGAAAGCAGTCTGCAAAGGGAAACAGAGGTTATGGACAGATAGAAGCAGTCCTGCAAAGGGAATACAGAGGTATGGACATATAGAAGCAGTCCTGTAAGGGAAACAAGTGTAGGGACATATAGAAGCATGTCTGCAAAAGGGAATAGCAGGTATTGATCATATAGAAGCAGTCTGCAAAGGGAAACAGGTATGGAAACATATAGAAGCAGTCCTGCAAGGGGAAACAGGTATGGACCATATAGAAGCAGTATGCGAAAGGGAAACAGTTATAGACATATAGAAGCAGTCTGCAAAGGGGAAACAAGAGGTATGGACCATATAAGAAGCTAGTACTGCAAGGGAAACAGTAGGTATGGACATATAGAAGCAGTCTGCAAAGGGAAACAGAGGTATGGACATATAGAAGCAGTCTGCAAAGGAAAACAGGTATGGACATATAGAAGCAGTCTGCAAAGGGAAACAGAGGTATGGACATATAGAAGCAGTCTGCAAAGGGAAACAGAGTTATTGACATATAGAAGCAGTCTGCAAAGGGAAACAGAGGTATGGACATATAGAAGCAGTCTGCAAAGGGAAACAGGTATGGACATATAGAAGCAGTCTGCAAAGGAAAACAGAGGTATGGACATATAGAAGCAGTCTGCAAAGGAAAACAGGTATGGACATATAGAAGCAGTCTGCAAATGGAAACAGGTATGGACATATAGAAGCAGTCTGCAAAGGGATACAGAGGTATGGACATATAGAAGCAGTCTGCAAAGGGAAACAGTTATGGACATATAGAAGCAGTCTGCAATGGGAAACAGAGTATGGACATATAGAAGCAGTCTGCAAAGGGAAACAGGTATGGACATATAGAAGCAGTCTGCAAAGGAAATAGAGGTATGGACATATAGAAGCAGTCTGCAAAGGGAAACAGAGGTATGGACATATAGAAGCAGTCTGCAAAGGAAAACAGGTATGGACATATAGAAGCAGTCTGCAAAGGGAAACAGAGGTATGGACATATAGAAGCAGTCTGCAAAGGGAAACAGAGGTATGGACATATAGAAGCAGTCT